>NC_061514.1:224541097-224613538 GCF_022539505.1 Lolium rigidum
TAGACTCTATCATGTATGCCATGCTTGTGTGCTAGACCCGGATATAGCGCATCTTTGTTAGTTTGACTAGCGAGATATCAAAGTGATCCGGGGAATGGAACAACTGGACAACTCAGCTCTACTTGTGACGCCCGGAACCGGTACCATGAGGATTCCAGCGATCCCGCCGAAATCCGCACGATATCGATCCGGAGACGCCCTCCGACACGACGTGCGCAACGAATCACACACGTGATGCCGAGAGGAATTAACACGAGTGGTTACATTACAACGAGGATTACAATAGAGCCCACAAGATACATATATTACAACAACGACTCCAACGAGTCAAGATACAAATATACAATACAAAGATCCAAATCATACAGAAGAGCGAATACATCCGAGTACGGACAAGATACAAATTGGACTAAGAGTCTTGAAGATAACCAGTGGCGTCCACAACTCACGCTAGAGCCAAGCCGGAAGGGTAACCTTGCTAACGTCGTCTTCATCGAACATATCTTCATACACTGCCCGGTTATATCCCGTAGAAGCAGCAATAAGTACGGGTTCGTACTTAACAAGACTTCAAGACGTATAAGCATTCGTCAACCGATCAGTCCTTTATACTTGAGGCACGCGAGGGACTTAGAGGACGCAAGAGGAACGTCATAGGCAATATGGTGGGGTTTAGCGGCAACGCGCAAGCACTAAAAACCTATAGAGACACTCTACAACATTCGTCTAATCAGAGAAGATGAGAGAGCGCATAATCTAACAGTTCTATACTCTGCAAACATAACACGACCGATGTGTTCCCCCTTCGCAAAGAGGTACTGGCAAAGGCACTCACACTTTTGACAAGTTTTAACCAGTTATTATTTAAGTTGTTCTATCTTACTATGCAAATTATTAGTATTGAAACAACAGGTGTAAGTTGTCTATGATCGAGTCATACAGCTCCAAGTCGTCCATAACCGCGGACGCGGCTTATCGATAAGATTGTAACCACCGCGGGGGTGCCCAAATGTGCCCACACGCACGCTCAACCCACTTGCGACAGGTGGATATCACGACTCGCACTCTCCTTCACCACAACAATGTCCAGAAAGCCACCTAACTAAGTTAACCCGTTTCAGAGCCCGATCGGAACTCTGACGCGGACCTAGCTGTTGCGAGTACGTCTAAGAGGATCAGAGCCCACTAGAGGATGACCTCTTAACAATACGTGCCACACCTACGGACGTGCAAGAGACAACGGGGTTACAAGGCAACATGGCTTCCCCAAAAGTAATATCATATCATCTGACCATAAAGAAACAAGCTTGCACGCCCGAGAGAAACAAACAAACATTCAAACTAATTGTGGCCTTTGGACAAAGCTGTAGATTCCAGCGGTGGTCAAGGGAGACCGGTAAGCATACCCACGTGTGGTTAGAGCGCTCAGTCTCGGAACAGATAACAAGAACTCGGGTCCTAAATTATTTAGGAAACACAAGTGAGCCGTCAAAAAACGAGCAGCTGACCCACCGATGCCTCCGCTAAACAAATATCAACAACTAGAGTAACCATGATTCTTCCCAACATATAACCCGATAAGATAACAATAATGGTAACGAGATAAAACAGCACTAGCATGCACTACGACTCGCAAGGCAGACTCGATAACCAAACAATAGCCGTGGGAGGTGATGGTGGCAATATGGGCTGCTTATGGTAACAAGTGGAAATGACACGTGACAAGAACGTAACTTAAGGATAGCATGAGGGAGAAGGCAAAATAAAATAGGTGAGCGACTCCTGCAGGGGCAGGAGTATAGGGAAATGCTTGCTTGTTAAAGCTAGCCGAGGGACATCCGGAGGACTTGTCGTATCTCACCACACCACTTCGTGATCCTATCCAGGAAGAAGCAAATGCTGGACAAACAACATATGCAAGTCTTACTACTACGGATAAGGAAGATCCGAGCATGATCAAGATGATATGCATGACATGGCGGCGATAATGCGAGTGCACTTATCCAATTTAAGCGGGATCGAAACCCGGACAAACAAATTAGGTAGGAGTTGCATTTCCTACCGACAAAGTTAAGTGTTCATTAGCATGGCATAACATGGCAAGGGTGCGCTACTTCAATATTAAATGGAGCCGGGAAAACCACGTCGGTACTTCGAAATACTCCGCATATATGTTAGGTGAACATGGACGACTATCAACGCGCGACATGATGCGAGATGCAAACATATGAATGGATGGCATAATCATGTTCCTTGCATTTTTCTGATCAAAATGAACATAAAGTTTGTCTTATTTGTATTTGTAAAAGTGCAGTTTTAAATAGTTTGAAAAAGGTGCAGGGAACAAATTCAGAAAAATAGAAAAAAAGGATTTGGGTGGGGAATTCGAATTCGGGGCTTTATGGGAGAGATCAAGAATGGTAGCCAGTGTGCTGCTGTGAAGGATTTGTACAAATGCAAGGTCCAGACAAGATATTGTGTAAGCGACGGTTAACTGAAATTCGTGACAGTTGCAAACTGAAAACGAACAGCTGCTGGTCGCGACTTTGGATGAAGATGGCGACCTAACGGGACGGGATACTGCATGGATCTTAGCTAGTTGATCAAGCTGAAAGTGCCGTGAAACGAATGGAGGTGGTTTGGGTGGAAACGGTTGACAGAAACAGCGGCGAAGCTCGCCGGAAAACAGGACTGCGACACAGCGACGAACAGCGAAAACTGAATACTTTTTCTGGACCGATCTTTGAACGAAGATGGCGACGCCGTTACTGCTCCGTTTTAGATGATTAAAAAACAAGTAGATAGCTGGTGATGTGGTGCATCTAGAGAAACAAGAATCTCGTGCTGAGATGGACTGTGCCGGCGAGTATCTGCGTCGAAAGTGGCCACCGTGAAACAGCAAAAACTGGAACCTTTTCTCGTTTTTCGTTTTCGTTTTCTCCTTCGATCTCTTCTCACGTTCGACGATGCAGGGATGGTGATGCATGCAGGGGAGAGGAGAGGGGTGCTTCTGCTCACCCTGGGATGCTCGATGACGAGGAAGGGGAGGCAGAGGAGCTGCCGGCGACGGTGAAGAAGATGTGGCCGGGGAGGTAGACGACGACAGCTAGCGTGGAAGTGCTCGAGCTGCTGCCGGGCGTCCTTGAAGAAGGCCAGGATGGAGAGTAGGAGGTGGTGGTTCGATTTCGCCGTTCAGGTAGGGTCGACGGTGACCATGGCGGCGACGGCGAGGGTTAGACGGTGGCGGTATGGGCTCGGCAGGGTTTTTGGTAGAGGGCCAGAGATGGTTGCGGCGGGATGGAGGATGAAGCTAGGGTTGCAGGGCAAGGACGTGCCGGGATTATATAGTCGGAAGCCGAAGCAGATCGTCCGTCCCATCAAGGTTGCTGGCGACGTGGACAGCGCCGATGTTCGTCCGTACAGAGGTGGAAGAAGAGTGCAGCTACGTCTGCTAGGTGGGCTGCTTCGATGGATAAAGATTACCCAAGGTGGGCTTTGATTTGACTTGGGCCGATGGTGGAGGTAGCTGCAAAGTAGGAAAATGGAGCAGACTGTGAACAGCCGGTCATTTTCTTCAAATTCCAGGAAGTTGCAAATACAAAGAGATGACAAGATTCACAAAGATAAGGAAAGAGGAAGAAGGATGGAAAGCCAAGAGCGGAAGAAATTGAGAGACGGTTTTTATATAGATCCATATGAGAGAGAAAACAAAATATTTAAAATAATAATTTTATTTGGTTTTTGATAGTTTTGTTTAGGGTTTGTTAAATAAATAGAAAGAGGAGGTTTATTATATAAACCATATGAGAGGAAAACAAAATAGCTAGGCTTTATTAAATAATTTTATTTAGTTAAATAAACATGGTTTGTATGATGCACATGCCATGATGATGCACAAAAGGAAAACACAAACAAAATCTATTATGGGTATTACCCGGGGCCGTTACAATCGACACCACTAACAAGGAACCTCGCCCCGAGGTTCCACCTCAAGGTACGGGGAGAGAGGTGAACTAGCGGATCTTCAGGCGACGTGTTGATATCCTCGACACCACTAACAAGAATTGTTGCTCCATGTAGAACGGTTGGCACCACCAAAAAGAAGTCATTGTTCCGCTGTTGATGATGTGCTTCCGTCGGGATCCTCAGAAGATCGTACCTAATAGGTGAGGGGCAAAGATCGTCCAACCCACGTCGGAACCTAAGACTCAGAAAACTCTGATAAGAGAGAAGACTCAAAACTCGCAGAGGTAAGAGGAGAAAGAATATAGATAAGGAGAAAAATCAGAGCTAATCAGATCTATCCAACGAGTTTTTAGAAAGTAGTTTTGACACTCTACACAACAACATCGTTGGCAGGGTTATCCTACAGGCTGGACTAGTGGGGTACCGTCAACCTGAGCTCTGATACCAACTTGTGACGCCCCGGAACCGGTACCATGAGGATTCCGGCGATCCCGCCGAAATCCGCACGATATCGATCCAGAGACGCCCTCCGACACGACGTGCGCAACGAATCACACACGTGATGCCAGAGGAATTAACACGAGCGGTTACATTACAACGAGGATTACAATAGAGCCCACAAGATACATATATTACAACAACGACTCCAACGAGTAAAGATACAAATATACAATACAAAGATCCAAATCATACAGAAGAGCGAATACATCCGAGTACGGACAAGATACAAATTGGACTAAGAGTCCTGAAGATAACCAGTGGCGTCCACAACCCTGCCTAGGCCAAGCCGGAAGGGTAACCTTGCTAACGTCGTCTTCATCGAACATATCTTCATACCTGCCCGGTTATATCCCGTAGAAGCAGCAATAAGTACGGGTTCGTACTTAACAAGACTTCAAGACGTATAAGCATTCGTCAACCAGTCGTCCTTTATACTTGAGGCACGCAGGGGACTTAGAGGACGCAAGAGGAACGTCATAGGCAATATGGTGGGGTTTAGCGGCAACGCGCAAGCACTAAAAACCTATAGAGACACTCTACAACATTCGTCTAATCAGAGAAGATGAGAGAGCGCATAATCTAACAGTTCTATACTCTGCAAACATAACACGACCGATGTGTTCCCCCTTCGCAAAGAGGTACTGGCAAAGGCACTCACAATGTTGACAAGTTTTAACCAGTTATTATTTAAGTTGTTCTATCTTACTATGCAAATTATTAGTATTGAAACAACAGGTGTAAGTTGTCTATGATCGAGTCATACGGCTCCAAGTCGTCCATAACCGCGGACGCGGCTTATCGATAAGATTGTAACCCTGCGGGGGTGCCCAAATGTGCCCACACGCACGCTCAACCCACTTGCGACAGGTGGATATCACGACTCGCACTCTCCTTCACCACAACAATGTCCGGAAGCCACCTAACTAAGTTAACCCGTTTCGAGCCCGATCGGAACTGCGACGCGGACCTAGCCGTTGCGAGAACGTCTAAGAGGATCGAGCCCACTAGAGGATGACCTCTTAACAATACGTGCCACACCTACGGACGTGCAAGAGACAACGGGGTTACAAGGCAACATGGCTTCCCCAAAAGTAATATCATATCATCGACCATAAAGAAACAAGCTTGCACGCCCGAGAGAAACAAACAAACATTCAAACTAATTGTGGCCACTTGGACAAAGCCGTAGATTCCGGCGGTGGTCAAGGGAGACCCGGTAAGCATACCCACGTGTGGTTAGAGCGCTCGGTCTCGGAAGAGATAACAAGAACTCGGGTCCTAAATTATTTAGGAAACACAAGTGAGCCGTCACAAAACGAGCAGGTGACCCACCGATGCCTCCGCTAAACAAATATCAACAACTAGAGTAAACATGATTCTTCCCAACATATAACCCGATAAGATAACAATAATGGTAACGAGATAAAACAACACTAGCATGCACTACGACTCGCAAGGCAGACTCGATAACCAAACAATAGCCGTGGGAGGTGATGGTGGCAATATGGGCTGCTTATGGTAACAAGTGGAAATGACACGTGACAAGAACGTAACTTAAGGATAGCATGAGGGAGAAGGCAAAATAAAATAGGTGAGCGACTCCTGCAGGGGCAGGAGTATAGGGAAATGCTTGCTTGTTAAAGCTAGCCGAGGGACATCCGGAGGACTTGTCGTATCTCACCACACCACTTCGTGATCCTATCCGGGAAGAAGCAAATGCTGGACAAACAACATATGCAAGTCTTACTACTACGGATAAGGAAGATCCAGCATGATCAAGATGATATGCATGACATGGCAGCGATAATGCAGTGCACTTATCCAATTTAAGCGGGATCGAAACCCGGACAAACAAATTAGGTAGGAGTTGCATTTCCTACCGACAAAGTTAAGTGTTCATTAGCATGGCATAACATGGCAAGGGTGCGCTACTTCAATATTAAATGGAGCCGGGAAAACCACGTCGGTACTTCGAAATACTCCGCATATATGTTAGGTGAACATGCACGACTATCAACGCGCGACATGATGCGAGATGCAAACATATGAATGGATGGCATAATCATGTTCCTTGCATTTTTCTGATCAAAATGAACATAAAGTTTGTCTTATTTGTATTTGTAAAAGTGCAGTTTTAAATAGTTTGAAAAAGGTGCAGGGAACAAATTCAGAAAAATAGAAAAAAAAAGGATTTGGGTGGGGAATTCGAATTCGGGGCTTTATGGGAGAGATCAAGAATGGTAGCCAGTGTGCTGCTGTGAAGGATTTGTACAAATGCAAGGTCCAGACAAGATATTGTGTAAGCGACGGTTAACTGAAATTCGTGACAGTTGCAAACTGAAAACGAACAGCTGCTGGTCGCGACGTTGGATGAAGATGGCGACCTAACGGGACGGGATACTGCATGGATCTTAGCTAGTTGATCAAGCTGAAAGTGCCGTGAAACGAATGGAGGTGGTTTGGGTGGAAACGGTTGACAGAAACAGCGGCGAAGCTCGCCGGAAAACAGGACTGCGACACAGCGACGAACAGCGAAAACTGAATACTTTTTCTGGACCGATCTTTGAACGAAGATGGCGACGCCGTTACTGCTCCGTTTTAGATGATTAAAAAACAAGTAGATAGCTGGTGATGTGGTGCATCTAGAGAAACAAGAATCTCGTGCTGAGATGGACTGTGCCGGCGAGTATCTGCGTCGAAAGTGGCCACCGTGAAACAGCAAAAACTGGAACCTTTTCTCGTTTTTCGTTTTCGTTTTCTCCTTCGATCTCTTCTCACGTTCGACGATGCAGGGATGGTGATGCATGCAGGGGAGAGGAGAGGGGTGCTTCTGCTCACCCTTGGATGCTCGATGACGAGGAAGGGGAGGCAGAGGAGCTGCCGGCGACGGTGAAGAAGATGTGGCCGGGGAGGTAGACGACGACAGCTAGCGTGGAAGTGCTCGAGCTTCTGCCGGCCTTGGCGTCCTTGAAGAAGGCCAGGATGGAGAGTAGGAGGTGGTGGTTCGATTCCGCCGTTCAGGTAGGGTCGACGGTGACCATGGCGGCGACGGCGAGGGTTAGACGGTGGCGGTATGGGCTCGGCAGGGTTTTTGGTAGAGGGCCAGAGATGGTTGCGGCGGGATGGAGGATGAAGCTAGGGTTGCAGGGCAAGGACGTGCCGGGATTATATAGTCGGAAGCCGAAGCAGATCGTCCGTCCCATCAAGGTTGCTGGCGACGTGGACAGCGCCGATGTTCGTCCGTACAGAGGTGGAAGAAGAGTGCAGCTACGTCTGCTAGGTGGGCTGCTTCGATGGATAAAGATTACCCAAGGTGGGCTTTGATTTGACTTGGGCCGATGGTGGAGGTAGCTGCAAAGTAGGAAAATGGAGTAGACTGTGAACAGCCGGTCATTTTCTTCAAATTCCAGGAAGTTGCAAATACAAAAAGATGACAAGATTCACAAAGATAAGGAAAGAGGAAGAAGGATGGAAAGCCAAGAGCGGAAGAAATTGAGAGACGGTTTTTATATAGATCCATATGAGAGAGAAAACAAAATATTTAAAATAATAATTTTATTTGGTTTTTGATAGTTTTGTTTAGGGTTTGTTAAATAAATAGAAAGAGGAGGTTTATTATATAAACCATATGAGAGGAAAACAAAATAGCTAGGCTTTATTAAATAATTTTATTTAGTTAAATAAACATGGTTTGTATGATGCACATGCCATGATGATGCACAAAAGGAAAACACAAACAAAATCTATTATGGGTATTACCCGGGGCCGTTACAATCGACACCACTAACAAGGAACCTCGCCCCGAGGTTCCACCTCAAGGTACGGGGGAGAGAGGTGAACTATCGGGTCTTCAGGCGACGTGTCGATCTCCTCGACACCACTAACAAGAATTGTTGCTCCATGTAGAACGGTTTACACCACCAACAAGAAGTCGTTGTTCCGCTGTTGATAATGTGCTTCCGTCGGGATCCTCCGAAGATCGGACCTAATAGGTGAGGGGTAAAGATCGTCCAACCCACGTCAGAACCTAAGACTTAGAAAAACTCAGATAAGAGAGAAGACTCAAAACTCGCATAGGAAAGATGAGAAAGAATATAGATAAGGAGAAAAATCAGAGCTAATCAGATCTATCCAACGAGTTTTTAGAAAGTAGTTTTGACACTCTACACAACAACATCGTTGGCAGGGTTATCCTACAGGCTGGACTAGTGGGGTACCGTCAACCTGAGCTCTGATACCAACTTGTGACGCCCCGGAACCGGTACCATGAGGATTCCAGCGATCCCGCCGAAATCCGCACGATATCGATCCAGAGACGCCCTCCGACACGACGTGCGCAACGAATCACACACGTGATGCCAGAGGAATTAACACGAGTGGTTACATTACAACAGGATTACAATAGAGCCCACAAGATACATATATTACAACAACGACTCCAACGAGTAAAGATACAAATATACAATACAAAGATCCAAATCATACAGAAGAGCGAATACATCCGAGTACGGACAAGATACAAATTGGACTAAGAGTCCTGAAGATAACCAGTGGCGTCCACAACCCTGCCTAGGCCAAGCCGGAAGGGTAACCTTGCTAACGTCGTCTTCATCGAACATATCTTCATACCTGCCCGGTTATATCCCGTAGAAGCGGCAATAAGTACGGGTTCGTACTTAACAAGACTTCAAGACGTATAAGCATTCGTCAACCAGTCGTCCTTTATACTTGAGGCACGCAGGGGACTTAGAGGACGCAAGAGGAACGTCATAGGCAATATGGTGGGGTTTAGCGGCAACGCGCAAGCACTAAAAACCTATAGAGACACTCTACAACATTCGTCTAATCAGAGAAGATGAGAGAGCGCATAATCTAACAGTTCTATACTCTGCAAACATAACACGACCGATGTGTTCCCCCTTCGCAAAGAGGTACTGGCAAAGGCACTCACAATGTTGACAAGTTTTAACCAGTTATTATTTAAGTTGTTCTATCTTACTATGCAAATTATTAGTATTGAAACAACAGGTGTAAGTTGTCTATGATCGAGTCATACAGCTCCAAGTCGTCCATAACCGCGGACGCGGCTTATCGATAAGATTGTAACCCTGCAGGGGTGCCCAAATGTGCCCACACGCACGCTCAACCCACTTGCGACAGGTGGATTCGACTCGCACTCTCCTTCACCACAACAATGTCCAGGAAGCCACCTAACTAAGTTAACCCGTTTCAGAGCCCGATCGGAACTCTGACGCGGACCTAGCTGTTGCGAGAACGGCTAAGAGGATCAGAGCCCACTCGAGGATGACCTCTTAACAATACGTGCCGCACCTACGGACGTGCAAGAGACAACGGGGTTACAAGGCAACATGGCTTCCCCAAAAGTAATATCATATCATCTGACCATAAAGAAACAAGCTTGCACGCCCGAGAGAAACAAACAAACATTCAAACTAATTGTGGCCACTGGACAAAGCTGTAGATTCTGGCAGTGGTCAAGGGGAGACCCGGTAAGCATACCCACGTGTGGTTAGAGCGCTCAGTCTCGGAACAGATAACAAGAACTCGGGTCCTAAATTATTTAGGAAACACAAGTGAGCCGTCACAAAACGAGCAGCTGACCCACCGATGCCTCCGCTAAACAAATATCAACAACTAGAGTAAACATGATTCTTCCCAACATATAACCCGATAAGATAACAATAATGGTAACGAGATAAAACAACACTAGCATGCACTACGACTCGCAAGGCAGACTCGATAACCAAACAATAGCCGTGGGAGGTGATGGTGGCAATATGGGTTGCTTATGGTAACAAGTGGAAAGAACACGTGACAAGAACGTAACTTAAGGATAGCATGAGGGAAAAGGCAAAATAAAATAGGTGAGCGACTCCTGCCCCGGAAATGCTTGCCTGTTAAAGCTTGCCGAGGGACATCCGGAGGACTTGTCGTATCTCACCACACCACTTCGTGATCCTATCCGGGAAGAAGCAAATGCTGGACAAACAACATATGCAAGTCTTACTACTACGGATAAGGAAGATCCAGCATGATCAAGATGATATGCATGACATGGCAGCGATAATGCAGTGCACTTATCCAATTTAAGCGGGATCGAAACCCGGACAAACAAATTAGGTTGGAGTTGCATTTCCTACCGACAAAGTTAAGTGTTCATTAGCATGGCATAACATGGCAAGGGTGCGCTACTTCAATATTAAATGGAGCCGGGAAAACCACGTCGGTGTTCCGAAATACTCCGCATATATGTTAGGTGAACATGCACGACTATCAACGCGCGACATGATGCGAGATGCAAACATATGAATGGATGGCATAATCATGTTCCTTGCATTTTTCTGATCAAAATGAACATAAAGTTTGTCTTATTTGTATTTGTAAAAGTGCAGTTTTAAATAGTTTGAAAAAGGTGCAGGGAACAAATTCAGAAAAATAGAAAAAAAAGGATTTGGGTGGGGAATTCGAATTCGGGGCTGCGAGGGAGAGATCAAGAATGGTAGCCAGTGTGCTGCTGTGAAGGATTTGTACAAATGCAAGGTCCAGACAAGATATTGTGTAAGCAACGGTTAACTGAAATTTGTGACAGTTGCAAACTGAAAACGAACAGCTGCTGGTCGCGACTTTGGATGAAGATGGCGACCTAACGGGACGGGATACTGCATGGATCTTGGCTAGTTGATCAAGCTGAAAGTGCCGTGAAACGAATGGAGGTGGTTTGGGTGGAAACGGTTGACAGAAACAGCGGCGAAGCTCGCCGGAAAACAGGACTGCGACACAGCGACGAACAGCGAAAACTGAATACTTTTTCTGGACCGATCTTTGAACGAAGATGGCGACGCCGTTACTGCTCCGTTTTAGATGATTCAAAAACCAGTAGATAGCTGGTGATGTGGTGCATCTAGAGAAACAAGAATCTCGTGCTGAGATGGACTGTGCCGGCGAGTATCTGCGTCGAAAGTGGCCACCGTGAAACAGCAAAAACTGGAACCTTTTCTCGTTTTTCGTTTTCGTTTTCTCCTTCGATCTCTTCTCACGTTCGACGATGCAGGGATGGTGATGCATGCAGGGGAGAGGAGAGGGGGTGCTTCTGCTCACCCTGGGATGCTCGATGACGAGGAAGGGGAGGCAGAGGAGCTGCCGGCGACGGTGAAGAAGATGTGGCCGGGGAGGTAGACGACGACAGCTAGCGTGGAAGTGCTCGAGCTGCTGCCGGCCTTGGCGTCCTTGAAGAAGGCCAGGATGGAGAGGAGGAGGTGGTGGTTCGATTCCGCCGTTCAGGTAGGGTCGACGGTGACCATGGCGGCGACGGCGAGGGTTAGACGGTGGCGGTATGGGCTCGGCAGGGTTTTTGGTAGAGGGCCAGAGATGGTTGCGGCGGGATGGAGGATGAAGCTAGGGTTGCAGGGCAAGGACGTGCCGGGATTATATAGTCGGAAGCCGAAGCAGATCGTCCGTCCCATCAAGGTTGCTGGCGACGTGGACAGCGCCGATGTTCGTCCGTATAGAGGTGGAAGAAGAGTGCAGCTACGTCTGCTAGGTGGGCTGCTTCGATGGATAAAGATTAGCCAAGGTGGGCTTTGATTTGACTTGGGCCGATGGTGGAGGTGGCTGCAAAGTAGGAAAATGGAGCAGACTGTGAACAGCCGGTCATTTTCTTCAAATTCCAGGAAGTTGCAAATACAAAGAGATGACAAGATTCACAAAGATAAGGAAAGAGGAAGAAGGATGGAAAGCCAAGAGCGAAAGAAATTGAGAGACGGTTTTTATATAGATCCATATGAGAGAGAAAACAAAATATTTACAATAATAATTTTATTTTGTTTTTGATAGTTTTGTTTAGGGTTTGTTAAATAAATAGAAAGAGGAGGTTTATTATATAAACCATATGAGAGGAAAACAAAATAGCTAGGCTTTATTAAATAATTTTATTTAGTTAAATAAACATGGTTTGTATGATGCACATGCCATGATGATGCACAAAAGGAAAACACAAACAAAATCTATTATGGGTATTACCCGGGGCCGTTACATTTGACTAGCAGATATCAAAGTGCTCCAGGAATGGAACACTGGACAACGGTCAAGAATATCCTGAAGTACTTGAAAAGAACTAAGGATATGTTTCTTTGTTATGGAGGTGACCAAGAGCTCGTTGTAACCAATTACACCGATGCAAGTTGGAACATTGATCCTGATGACTCTAAGTCTCAGTCTGGGTACGTGTTTATTGAATGGTGCTGCGGTAAGCTGGTGCAGCTCCAAGCAGTGCACGGTGGCGAAGTCTTCAACAGAATCGGAATACATAGCGGCTTCGGAGGCTTCATCGGAAGCGGTATGGATGAAGAGGTTCATTGTTGAGCTCGGTGTGGTTCCTAGTGCATTGGACCCACTAGTCATTTATTGTGACAACATGGGTGCCATCGCCAATTCACAAGAACCAAGGTCACACAAGAAGCTAAAGCATATCAAGCTGCATTTTCATTCGATTCGCGAGTACATCGAAGATGGAGAAGTAAAGATTTGCAAAGTACACACTGATCTGAATGTAGCAAATCCGTTGACTAAAGCTCTCCCTAGGGCAAAGCATGACCAACACCAGAAAGCCATGGGTGTTAGGTACCTTACAATGTAATCTAGATTATTGACTCTAGTGCAAGTGGGAGACTGTTGGAGATATGCCCAAGAGGCAATAATAAATTGGTTATTATATATCTTTGTGTTTATGATGAATGTTTATATACCATGCTATAATTGTATTAACTGAAACATTGATACATGTGTGTTATGTAAACAACAAGAAGTCCCTAGTGAAGCCTCTTGTATAACTAGCTTGTTGATTAATAGATGATCATCGTTTCATGATCATGAATATTGGATCTTATTAATGACAAGGTTATATCATTATGTGAATGATATAATGACACACTCAATTAAGCGTAGCATAAGATCATGTCATTAAGTTCATTTGCTATAAGCTTTTGATACATAGTTACCAAGTCCTTTCGACCATGAGATCATGTAAATCACTTATGCCGGAAGGGTACTTTGATTACATCAAACGCCACTCGCGTAAATGGGTGGTTATAAAGGTGGGATTAGGTATCCGGAAAGTATGAGCTTGAGGCATATGGATCAACGAGTGGGATTTGTCCATCCCGATGACGGATAGATATACTCGGGCCCGCTCGGTGGAATGTCGTCTAAATGGCTTGCAAGCATATGAATGGTTCATAAGAGACCACATACCACGGTACGAGTAAAGAGTACTTGTCAGGAGACAAGGTGGAACAAGGTATCGAGATACCGATGATCAAACCTCGGACAAGTAATATATCGCGAGACAAAGGGAATCGGTATCGTATGTAAATGGTTCATTCGATCACTAAGTCATCGTTGAATATGTGGGAGCCATTATGGATCTCCAGATCCCGCTATTGGTTATTGGTCGGAGAGAAGTCTCGACCATGTCTGCATAGTTCGCGAACCGTAGGGTGACACACTTAAGGTTTGATGTCGTTTGAGTAGATATGGAATATGGAATGGAGTTCGAAGATTTGTTCGGAGTCTCGGATGGGATCCAGGACATCACGAGGAGTTCCGGAATGGTCCGGAGAATAAGATTCATATATAGGAAGTCATATTTCAAGTTTGGAAATGATCTGGTGCATTTATGGAAGGTTCTAGAAAAGTCCGAAAGAAATGCATTATGGAAGGAGGGACTCCACAACCCTAGCCGGCCAAACCCTAGTGGGGGAGTCCCAAGTGGACTCCACCAAGGGTGGCCGGCCAACCCCCCCACCAAGGAAAGGTGGGAGTCCCACCTTGAGTAGGACTCCCTCCTTGAGTAGGTTTCCCTCCTATGGTAGGATTTCTTTTGGGGTCTTATTCGAAGACTTGGGATCCAACTCTTGGGGGCTTCCACCTATATAATGAGGGGCATAGGGGAGTGGCCGGCCACACCTTGGCCGCACCACCAAAGCCCCCCTTGAGGCCGGCGCCATAGCCCCCTCTCCCTAACCCTAGCCGCCTCCTCCTCCACCATTGCTCCCGCATACGCTTAGGCGAAGCCCTGCCGGAGTTCTCCACCACCACCGCCACCACGCCGTCGTGCTGCCGGGATTCCGAGGAGGATCTACTACTTCCGCTGCCCGCTGGAACGGGGAGAAGGACATCGTCTTCATCAACACCAAACGTGTGACCGAGTACGGAGGTGCTGCCCGATTGTGGCACCGTCGAGATCAAGATCTTCTACGCGCTTTTGCAAGCGGCAAGTGATCGTCTACATCCACCCCGAGATCTAATCTCGTTAAGCTTTGCGAATCTTCGAGGGTTAGTCTCATCATCTCCTCGTTGCTACCATCTACTAGATTGGATCTTGGCTTGGTTTTCGTTCTTGCGGTAGGAAATTTTTTGTTTTCTATGCTACGAATCCCATCAGCATGTCCCAAAAATCATTAAATGTAGATACAATGCTTAAGAGACAATGCATTGGAGTAGTACTGGCATATCTTACCTAGCTAGGATAACGTGTGAGCCAATGCATTGTGAAAGACCTTATTTGTAGACATAACTTTCTCAAATGGGAAAAAAATTAACACATCGAGATATTCTGGAACTTGTTTTCCTATTCAAAGAGAGTCAATCCTCCACAATGGTTGTCATTCTTCGGCTTTAGAATACAAAAATAGGCTGACTAGGACGCATTTTCCAGACCAACCAGTTAGCACTATAAGCCAAAGTAGTTTTGTGGAGAAGCTCGACATAAGTAGTTACTTCTAAATTCCACTCAAAAAAGTAGTTACTTCTAAATGGGCTTCTCTGGTGGGAATCTATAGGCTCAGAAGGCCCAAACAAGGGTGTGAGTCGCAATGGGGAATTATATGCCCCGCTTACTGAGGACCCACCTGTCTGAAATGTTTCAAAAAGATTCATGTATCTTGCAGTCTTCATTGGTGGGTGGGTGAAATTTCATACAACTATTTAAATTCCTCTTCTACCCATGAGGATCACATCACTGTTTCGCATGGACATAGTGTAAGGTCAAGGGTGTTAAAGTAACTACAACCCAATAGTCAAGTCAATTGCACTGCCAAGCCACACATGGCCGAGGCTGACACACACAGTTTTTACCAATTTGGTGAACCCTAGATTTGGCGACCGCTCGCCAGAAACTATCTCTCCATAGCCAACACCCCACATCGTCCCCACTTTCTGGCCACACCTCATCGCTGCCGCTTGTCGAACCACACTAACCCTTTGAAGCTGGCAGCACACCATCAATGTTAAACGAACCAGGCCCCAAGGTCTCGGATCGAAGGATCTTCATTCTGTTGGTTTGTGTTTCATTAGACGAGTGCTTTTGCCTCATTTCTTCATTTTTTCATCACGCACAGCTAGTCACACATCATAATCTAAGTTTCATGACTCTGCATATTATCTTAGGAGATACTGCTATAATGGTTTTGAATATATAGAGTAGGAGAAAAAAGAGCAAATCGTCACCGGAGCCAACCGAATGAGATTCGGATCTAGCTCTCATATTTCACAAGATGCCATAGCCCGGCTCTGCTCTCTGTTCTCATATTCATCCATCCCATCGCGTCTTACATCAAAAAAGGTGCATTGGTCTTATTCTGTGGGCCAAAACAATTGTTTTCATCTTTTCTCGATCGATCCATGTTGTACTTTCCACTTTCCAGCCCACCAACACCAATTAGGGGAAGATGCCTGTAATGGTACCTCTACCACCTTGAATACTCAAGAAGCCGGAGAAAATCGTGAGGAATTACGCATGTCAGCCACTAAAAGAATATTTAGATTCTGACCTCTTCTTTCATTCCCAGCCTAAGACCTCCACTAGCCACTGCTCTCTCGACAACTTAGGTGCTAGTTCCTCTGTCCCGTGTCACACCTTACCTTAAGGTTTTTTTGCGGGCGGGGGGGGGGGGGGGAAGAGAATATATTAAGCCACAGTAGGGTTACAATCAAAGGCAATCGCCGCAACAACTACCTGGGGCATGTCCGTGAGCCAAATCTCTGTTCCTCCCTGAATTCTACCTAGTCTTGCTAGTTCATGGCTCACAGTATTAGCCTCTCGGCTAACTTTAACAATACAAACATCTCTTTCCCTACCCTAAGTAAATCACGAATAGCGCTAATTCTGAACGGGTAAGCTGAGGTGTTTGGCAACGATTCCCTGATCATCTCCACAGCTTCGGTGCAGTCAAATTCAACTTTAACCTTCAGCGGTGTCCTATGCAAGACCAGTCGCAGGCCTTCCTCAAAGGAAATAATTTCTGCTTCTGTGGCGTCATTATAATGTGGCAGATTTTGACACACAGTGAAGATTGGCTCCCCACAATGGTCACAGAGCACAATTCCTACCGTTGATGCCTTGCCAAGAAAGGGCCCATCAATATTTAGCTTGGCCTCTCCACTAGCAGGATGTGTCCAGCGCTTCCTAACTTTTCGCCTACCATCCATTTGGGTGCCTACCTGGGTAAACCCTTGCACATGATTGACCACCATTTTACCCTTTACCACATTTGCATCCTGGAACTGTTTTATTAGCATAAATGCAGTTAAGGTAGCTCACCAGGAAGCGGCGGGATCCCTCAATGGAGGGGCAGGGTTTTCATGGGTCATTTTGTTACGGCATGCCATATTCGCCACATAGTCATGAGCGCAGGAGCTCTTTCGGCTTCAGGTATCATTTTCTGGACATGTAGGAGCCATTCTATTCCAGTTGGTTTTACCAGGCCTTCCGGTGGCAAATCCCATATTTCAGCCATCGCTCGCCATAAATCCCGAGCATGTTGTCAGCGAAGGAAAACAGGGAATGTATCTTCATCAGCACAACCGCGGATCGGGCACAGGCTTGAGGTAGACATGCCTCTCCTCATCATATTTACTGCATCGCCAGGGCTATACGGCAGATTTTCCAGGCCATCGTCTTCACCCTGGGCGGTACTGGGGCAATTCCAGAAAATTTTCCATGATGGCCGTGCACAATCCGGCCTTGTGTTGGTGGCACCGCGATCCTGCGCTAGCATAGCCAGGTTTAGACCAATTTTGTACGATCTCTTGATAGTAAACATGCCAAGCTTATCTGGTTGCCAGGATATAAAATCATCCTCATTCTGGGTGCGATGTATGAATCTTTAGTATGGCCGATGTCCTCTATGAAATACTGCTGCAAACGCTGCACATTCCAAGCCCCATCTGGTAGCAGAAAGTCTTCAACCCATCTATACCTACACCTCCCTTGGTCAGACCGGGGGTGGTAGTTATTGTCTCGAGGTATCCAAGGATCCCTCCAAGCTCTAATACTTGCGCCATTACCAACCCGCCAGATTGCTCCTTTTTTTAGTAGTTCAAGGCCATATTCGATAGCATGCCAGGTTTATGATCCACTGCCCGTGAAGACTTTGTCAGTCAGAAATCCATTTGGGCAATATTTGGCCTTGAGCATTTGTGCACACAAGGGAACTGAATTAATCTCCACGCCTGCGTTGCTAAAAGGGCTTCATTGAAGAGTTGCATATCACGAAACCCTACACCCCCATAGTCCTTGGGCCTCAGCATAATATCCCAGGCTACCAAATGTGTCTTCATTTTCCCATTCTATGGTCCCCACCACTATTTGTGGATCATTTTAGTGTTTTCATCACACAACCCCCTAGGTAGCTTAAACACGCTCATGACATATACAGGAATAGCCTTATGAAATTGACTTGATAAGAATTTCCTTTGCAGCTTGTGACTTGTGTAAGGGTATTTTACCCTTATCCATTATTTTGGTAACAATGACACCGTGCTAGAGTATTTGGACTAATACATGTCTATGAGATTATTCCCATGTATTAGTCAATGAGGTATAATGGTGTATCAATGGAACAAGAAGGTAAAGGGAGACCCCCCACTTCGACAAAAATCAACAAGGGTTCTTCAGCTCCAGGCCGGCCAGAGGCCCGGTCAGACCGGCCCTGGCATCGGCCAGCCCGGCGCCGACCGGCCCCTGGACTGGTGCCAACCAGACGATGTATTGTGGGACAATTCCCAGCTCCGGTCAAGGCCCGGTTGCTGGCCCGTTTTGGACCGGGCTGGTTCGGTCATGCACCCGGTCGGACCGGGCTGTGGACCGGGCGCACCGGCGGCAACCGGGCCCTGCCCTAGTGACAACCGGACGATGTACTGCGGGACAATTCCCAGCTCCGGTCAAGCCCCGGTCCCAGCTTCGGTTTAGACCGGCAGGTCCGGTACCAGGCCCGGTATGACCGGCCCCTGCGCCGGACTGTCCGGTCCCAGGCCCGGTTGACAGGGTTCCTCGAAGAAAAAGCTGAGGTGGCAAGTTCCAACACGCAGATTTCAAGTGGCACTATAAAAACCCCTTCTCCAACCTCTGAACAGTTAGGCACTACACTACAAGCTGTTCTTGAGCTCTCTCTCTTGCTCATACTCCATTGTTAGAAACACCAAAAGCCTCAGATCTACCTCCTCCTCCACCCAAACTCAAATCCCTCCAGGGAAAAGATAGAGGAGGCCCCGATCTACCGTTCTACCAAGCCAAATCTTATTCCCCCTTGTATTCATCAAGAAACTTGCTCTCTAGGGTTCCTTGGAAAGCCTAGGTGGGCAAGAGAGGTCCGAAAGCATCCGGGCTGTGGATTTGCTCCTTACAAGATTGTGAAGGTTTGGAGGCTACCTCAAAGTCTACCACAAGTGAGTGAGCTATTCCTTCGTGGGATATGCTCCGGAGAATAGGGTGAGCCTTCGTGGCATTGAGGAATCCTTCGTGGGACCTCCACCCCTCCAAACGTGGCGTACCTTCTTGCAAAGGAAGGGAACACGGGAATACACCCTCGTCTCCGCGTGCTATCGATTATCTCTAACCGAACTCCTTACTTGTGATATAACTGCCTGTGAGAGCCTTCGTGCTTGAGTTACTTGTATCCTCATATAGGTTGCTTCACCTAGTTTGCATTAGGCTCACCTTTATATTCCGCAAAGCCTAATATTGCAAAGAAAGAATTAAAATTTGTAGAAACCTATTCACCCCCCCTCTAGGTTTACCATCTCTGAACTTTGAATTGGTATCAGAGCCTGGAGTCTTTTTAAGGGCTTCACAGCCTTAAGAGTGAGATGGATAAACTATTTGAGGTTCTGGATGAAGACTCTAACCTCTCGGTTAGGGAGATGAAATCTAGATTCTTGGCATATGATGCTGAGAAAAAGTTGAAGGAGGATGAAATCCAAAGCCAAATGGCACAAATGATTGCCATGCTTAAGAACCTGACTAGTGGAACCGCTAGTGGGACTTCGGTTCCTCCGGAAGGTTTCCATCAAGTCAATCTTGACTATCCCAAAAATACTCCACCCATGCCTCATATAAACCGTAGTGGGAATGTTCCCCATTTTGATGGAACTCACTTTCCTTTTTGGAAATCTTGTATGGAGTCTCATATTTGCAGTTGCAGTGTGAAGTTGTGGGAGATCATTCTTGATGGATACCGGAAGCCACAAGATCCCATTCGGTTGACCTCCACCGAATTCTACAACCGTCAACTCAATGCCTCTGCACGTGACAAGATTAGGAGTGGCATCAACCGCAAGCTCCTTGATCAAGTCAATGACATTGACTCCGCTAAAGAGTTGTGGGATCAAATCGTAGTACTCCAAGAGGGAACCGATCTGATCGAATCAGCTCTCTATGAGTCAGCAAAGACTGAGGCAACTAAGTTCATGATTAGACAAGGAGAATCTGTGGCCAATGCCTATGGAAGGCTTGGTGCTCTGAGAGTGAAGGTCAAGGGCCTAGGATGTGAGAAATACAACGATGGTTTTGAGATGAATGAAGCATTCATAAAGTCCAAGGTCATCGCCATGATTGCAGTCAAGTAAAAGGACACCAACCTTGCACTCAACTTGCAAATCATTACCAAGAGTGCTAATCTGAACGCAGATGATCTAGTCTCCTATGTGGCAGCCAATCAGAACATGGCCAAGACAAGAGAAAGGCTCATGGCAATGAACCGTGTTGATGAAGCCTCACACAACCTTGCCCTGAAGGCTAGAGCTGATCATGAAAGAGAAGAAGACTATGAAATTGAAGAAGATGAAGAGATGACATCAACTAGTGATCTCGCGACCGACTTTGCCTTCTTTCCCAAGAAGTACAAGACGAAGCTTCCAATATTCTTCAATGAAAAGAAGAAGAAGAGAACATGCTACAACTGTGATGAAGATAGTCACTTTGCAAATGAGTGCCCTTATGAGAAAAGGGTAGACAAGCCAAAGTTTGTCAAAGGAGTCAAGCCAAGATTGAAGCCAAACCCAATCAACGGTCGATACAAGAAGAACAAGGGAAGAGCCTTTGTTGGGGATGAGCACACTTCCGATGAAGAAGAAGAAGATGAGGAGAAGGAGGCCGGAGTGGCTGGTTTGGCTTTCTCCAAACCCGGGTCACTCTTCACATATGACTACTCCAAGGATTACTCCACGGAGAATGATGTTGGTTCTTCCTTCATGGCAAGAACAACTCATGATGATGACTCTTCCTCCTCTACGGTCGTCGGCTCTTGTCTAATGGCAAGGGAAACAAAGGTGATGGAATCTCCACCCTCTCTATCTAGCATTCTTGATGATGATGGAACTGAAAATCAAGAAGAGTTAGCTATGCTTAAAGAACTTTACAACGTAAGATGCACTCTTCGGGGTAATGCTCTTGTCAAGTTTGATTTCTTGGTGGACTCCCTCAAAGAAAAGGACGAGTCCATTGAGGAATTAGAATATCATTTGAATGATAAAGAATGGAGATTCAATCTCCTAAGACAACAGCTAAAAACCGAAAGGTGCATATCTCAAGGGCTTAAGCAACAAATTGAAACCTTTTAACTTGATAAAGCTAAGGACCTAGAAACTATTGAAAGGGCTCAATTATTGGCCCAAGAGCTCGATGCTTCAAAGAAGGAGCTTGAAGTTGCTCATGCTTCTCTCACTAGGGATCTTGACCATCTTGAAAGGGCTAATTAACAAGCTTGTCAAGGATGAGCTCAAGAAACTTGGAGAGAACCATGACATACTTCAAGAAACCTACAAGAAGGCTCTTGGATCAATGAATGATCCCATTGTTGTTGAAAAAGTTGCTAGTTCCTCCACCTCTTTTACTTGTGAGCATGCTAAGATTGTTGCGGAACATGTTCGTTTACAAGAGGAACTATCTTTGCATGTTGAGACCAATACATATCTTGAATCTTTGGTGACCAAATATGGTCTCAACTATCGAACTAATGAATCGGCTTGTGAGCAAGCAACTATTCTTGAGGAAAATGCTAGGTTGACAAAGGAACTAGCCAAGTTCACCACCGCCAAGAATAAGATGGGATTGGATGACCTTTTGAGTAAGCAAAGGTCAAACAATCAAAAGAATGGACTTGGGTATGCTCCCAAGCCCTACAAGAAGAACATCTACAAGAAGGAGAAGTCCGCTCAAGAGAAGAACAAGAAGGTCACTAATGTTGGCAAAGCCTCAAAGGGCAAAGCCACTAGTGGTGACCGCACGGGACCTAACAATCACTATGAACTATTTGTTGATTACTATGGTGATGTTTATGCTAACTATGTTGGCCCTCGTAATGGCTATGCTTATAGAGGATACTCAATTTGGGTACCAAAAGATATTGTTGCCATTACAAAGGAACCCATTAATCGATGGGTTCCTAAATCTTCTACTTGATTTCGTAGGGGTTGATATACATCATGTATATACCTTCCGTTTAAGGATTTTCTCATATGATCATGAATACTTTTTGGCCTTTATTACATTTTACTTGGACATAATTGATCATTGTCTACCAAAAGAAAGGTTTAACTATTCAGTGCTCATACTTTGCACGAATTGGAGAAAAGGCCCTAAAACACTCCTATTACTTGATTACTCCTGGATGGCGTGTTGAAGCGGATGAACATATGGACCAACTTGTGCAAAGTGGAGAGGAATTAAGGGGACCAAATACAAAACTACCAGATCAGATCGGGAGGCTTTTTTCCCTGGAGAAAAGACGTGCACTTCTATCCGGAATCCCCCGCTTCTTCTCCACAACCGACCGTCGTTGCGGCCAAGCGGGCGTGGAGGCGTGCCACCGAGTCACCTCACAAGCCCATAGATCATCCCTGGCTCTACGACACCTACTGCTCTTCACCAACAAACTAGCAAAGACGACGGAAACTAGAAGCTCCTCTTCTTCCTGTGTCCCTTGCTACTGCGACTCATCTCCGTCAGCGATTCGGCGACGACGCGGGCGTCCCACGCTAAACTGTTGCAGGTCTACGACCTCACCAACTCCAACCTCAACGATTTCCTCTTCAACAACCTGAAGTTCGATCTGGGTAGATCTGAATCAAACTCTATCCCCTGTTCCCCTCTTTAATTCTGCAAATTCCTGTGAACTACTACCGTGCAGTGACTTGTTTGTTCAGTTTGAGACTGATGCGTGTATGGATACATGAGTTTTGCTGATCTATGAGCACTAGACCAAGTCCTATAACAACATGTTTCTGTTGGTATGTGCTTGTAATGTGCTCTGTCCCTGTCCTATATACTGCTTGTATCCCAGTCTTTGGTGTATGCTAGTTCTTGCTAGTTCTTGTGTTTCTTTAAACAATAGTTTAGTTCAGTGTTAATTTGTAAAACGAAAATCACGAAAATATCATTCAGTTTACTGGTTAGTCTATATTCAGTTTACTTGCAAATTCACTCTTACTTGGTTACCTAGATTTAGCCGAGCATAATTGCCGTCGCCTAGTCTCTGAGGAGAACACAACTTGCTGTTTATTAGGCAAATAATTGCACTATATTACAGTTGATCAAATTGGCGCCGTTGCCGGGGACTAGCGTCGAGTGTTTGTGTTAAGTTAAAGACTAGGTTTAGTGTAGTTTCAAATTTAGAATTTCTCTCTCAATTCTCTTTCTCTGTTTGTGTTACCTTTCTATTTCTCGTTGCTTCGGCTTATAAGGGCACTAACCTTCTCACTGTGAAGGTTGTTTTAGTTGATGTTTCAGGATTTTATACAGGAATATTGTTTATGTTACACAGCTTGAGTGATTTGTTGCCTTACGACCCTGAGATTGAGAGAACACTGAGAAAGAGAAGAAAAGAGAATTGCAGTAAGTCTGACAAGATGGTCAACGGAGGAGATCCAAAAACCTTGCGGGATCTATGGATTCCCATCAATCAGAATGCAGGATCAAGCACAATTCAGCCGACGATTCAGGCTAATAATTTTGAACTCAAACCAACCCTTATCAACATGGTTCAGCAAACAAGATTCAGTGGTGCTGCAACCGAAGATCCTCATGAGCACATCACCAACTTCCTTGAGTATTGCAACACATTGAAGTGCAATGGTGTGCCCCCTGAAGCTATCAAGTTGTCATTGTTCCCATTTTCAGTCAGAGATGGAGCAAAATCATGGTTTCATTCTCTGCCTATTCAGTTCAAAGATACATGGGAGCATCTGGTACAGGCACTTTTTGAGAGATATTTTCCTCCAACTAAAGCAGCAGAGTATAGGGACAAGATAACCAGGTTTGCACAATATGATGGAGAGAGCCTCTATGAAGCATGGCATAGGTTTCAGGAATTGATTCGTATGTGTCATCACCATGGCCTTGAGAAGTGGTTGTTATTTCAGACATTTTACAAAGGTTTGACCCATCAAACAAGAAGCTCTATCGATTCTGCAGCTGGAGGTGGAATAATGCACAAGACATTAGATGAAGCTTTTGAGCTGATCGAAAATATGGCATCTCATAATCTTTCCTGGTCCATTGAAAGGTCTGTAGCACCTCAGAATCCTGGTAAACATCAGTTGAGTGCCAGTGATAGTTTAGCTGCTCAGGTAGAAGTGTTGAACAAGCAAATGGCCAGGTTATTATCTCAAGGAAAATCTTCATCCATTGCTGTTGTACAAGACACTCAGGGATGCCAAATCTGTGGACAAACCGGGCACCAAATTGAAGAATGCTCAGTATTTACAGTGGATCAAACAACAGCTGAAGTAAATTATTCTCAGAACCAAGGGCCTTATTCTGCTGGATATAATCCTCAATGGAGAAACCATCCTAATTTGTCATACAAGAATAATCAACCTCAACAACAATTTCAGGGAAATTCAAGTAATCAGAATTACAAGAGCATACTCATAGCCAACAATTCAACAAGCAACATGTTAGCCAGGGGAGTAGCTCTCAAGGCATGGAAGAGATAATCAAGATCCAGATGGACTTGATGAACAAAATGAGCAATGAAATGGGAAATATGCAAGATTCAGTCAAGAAACTGTCGTCCACAATGGAAAGCTTTGTGGCATTTCAGACAGCAAATCAAAAAGAAGCAAGGCTTCCCTCTCAAACTGAAGCTAATCCTATACAATGTGGAGCTGTAACTGTCAGTACAACCAGTGAAGTGAGTGGAGTGACCACACGAGCAGGAAGGTCTATGACTGTTTTCGACAAGCAATTAGAGAAGACAGGGATCTTGCCAAAGCCATATGTAACACCACCATTAAGAAATAATTCCAATGAGGGTGAAATTCAACCTAGATCAGTAAAAGAGACAGAGAAGGACATAGCTCCAAAATCGAACACCTTGCCAGTTAAGATTGGTAATCCCCCAATGAACAATACAAAGGAAGCAGCAACATCTTCCACCATACTGCCCGAAGCAATCCAAATGAACAAAGTACCATTCCCTGATAGATTTGAGAAAAGCAAAGAAGACAAGCAATTCAACAAATTTCTTCAAATAATGAAGGATGTACAAGTCACTATTCCGGTGCTTGATGCAGTCCTTCATGTGCCTATGTACGCCAAGTTTTTCAAGGATTTAATGAGCAAGAAAAGAAGCATTGATGCGGTAGAAGTTGTTACACTAACAAAAGAATGCAGCGCAGTCATTCAGAACACCTTACCTAAGAAACTTGAAGACCCAGGGAGCTTCTGCATTCCATGCTTAATTGGAAGCAAAGTATTCAATGCACTGTGTGACCTTGGCTCAAGTGTGAGTGTGTTGCCTCATTCTGTTAGCCAAATGATGCCCTTAGGGGATCTTAAAGAGACAAATATGATATTGCAATTGGCGGACAGGACATACAGGAAACCTGAAGGGATACTAACAGATATTCCAGTAGTGGTTGGTAAGTTTGCATACCCAGTTGATTTTGTGGTCTTGGAAATGGAGGACAATGCTCAGGCAATCATTTTGGGAAGGCCATTTTTGGCAACAGTAGGAGCTTTGATCGATGTGAGAGGAGCTTCCTTAACTTTAATGTTTGGTGAAGAGAAGGTCGTTTTCGACATGAGACACTCCACACATATACCTCAAGGAAAAGAATTATGCCAAAGGATAGACACAATTTATCAATGCATTTCTCAAGAATATGAAGGGGTCAAGGAATTCTGTACACCCACTAGTAAGATGATCAAAACCAATGAGATGCAGGATATAGTACCTTTGTATGGAATCACTAAAGTTGCAGATGAAAATGGCAAAGAAATTCCAAAACAAGATGTGGAGATCCAAGTTGAGCTTAAGCAACTTCCTTCCCATCTCAAATATTATTTCCTTAACAGAAACGGAAACCATCCATTAATTGTCAGCACAGATCTGACTGAGGAACAAGTGCAACAGTTGTTGCATGTATTGGAAAAATACAGAAAAGTCATTGGATACTCTATCGCAGATATGATTGGCATTAGTCCTTCAATTTGCACTCATAGAATCTTCCTTGAAGATGGATGCAAACCTACAAGAGAACATCAGAGAAGGCTCAATCCCACTCTTCAAGATGTGGTTAAGAAACAAATTTTGAAGTTGCTAACTGCAAAAATTATTTATCCCATTTCCGACAGTGAGTGTGTTAGCCCGATCCATGTTGTACCAAAAAAGGAGGGATAACAGTTCTTGAAAATGATCATTGTGAGTTAATACCAACAAGAATTGTTAATGGTTGGAGGATGTGCACCGATTTTAGGAAGCTGAATAAAGAAACAAGGAAGGATCATTTTCCTTTGCCTTTTATGGATCAGATGCTGGAAAGGTTAGCTGGAAAGAAATATTTTTGCTACCTAGATGGATATTCAGGCTTCCTTCAAATACCTATTCATCCGGAAGATCAAGAAAAGACAACGTTTACTTGCCCTTATGGTACGTTTGCATACAGGAGATTGCCATTTGGTCTGTGTAATGCCCAGGAACATTCCAGCGTTGTATGACCGCTATGTTCTCTTATATGACTGAAAGCATAATGGAAATCTTCATGCATGACTTCACTGTGTATGGGGAAGGTTTTCACACTTGCCTGGCTAATCTTGAAAGGGTTCTCCAAAGATGCTTGGAGAATAACTTGGTGCTCAACTGGGAGAAATGTCACTTCTTAGTGAGAGAGGGCATTGTCCTCGGTCATCTGATTTCTGAAAGAGGGACTGAAGTTGACAAAGAAAAAGTTGAAATTATAGCCAAGTTACCAAAACCACTAAATGTTAAAGGAGTCAGAAGTTTCTTGGGCCATGCGGGATTTTACAGGAGATTCATTAAGGATTTTGCAAAAATCTCCAAGCCATTGACAAATCTGCTGAACAATGATGTGCCATTTAAATTCGATGAGCATTGTGCTTATGCCTTCAATGAAATTAAATTGGCATTGGTATCTGCACCCATTGTGCAACCCCCAGACTGGAACCTTCCGTTCGAAATGATGTGTGATGCTAGCGACTATGCTGTTGGTGCCGTGTTAGGCCAGAGAAAGGAAAGAGGACTTCATGTGATTTCTTATGCAAGCAAGACTCTCGACAATGCTCAAGAAAACTACACCACCACCGAAAAAGAATTGCTAGCAATAGTTTACGCATTTGACAAATTCATATCATACCTGGTGGGAACTAAATGCATTGTGTTTACTGACCATGCAGCCATCCGGTATTTGCTCAGCAAGAAGGAAGCAAAACCCAGACTAATAAGGTGGATCTTGTTACTACAAGAATTTGATATAGAAATCAGAGATAAGAAGGGAGTTGAAAACCTTGATGCAGACCATCTATCAAGAATTGAAAGCACTGAATCAGATCTTGTACCAATGAGTGACTCTATTCCTAGCGAGCAGCTATGTGAAATTTCACAGATAAAAGGAAAGTCACCTTGGTATGCTGACCTTGTTAATTTCCTTGTCTGTGATATTATCCCTCATTCAACAACTAAACAACAGAAGAAAAAGTTCAGAAATGAAGCTGGGAATTATTTTTGGGACGAGCCTCATCTTTACAAGCATTGCGATGATGGTATCTTGAGAAGGTGCTTGCTTGAGAATGAAGTAAGACAAGTTATCTATCATTGCCATTCTTCTTCCTATGGAGGGCACGCTAGTACAGCAAAAACTCAAGCTAAGGTTTTACAAGCCAGTTTCTTCTGGCCAACTATCTTCAGAGATGTTCATGATTTTGTTAGGGCATGTGATGCTTGTCAGAGGACAATAAAAATGTCAAGGAGACATGAAATGCCGCATCAAGTTATTTTGGAAGTGGAGCTCTTCGATGTCTGGGGGATTGACTATGTAGGACCATTACCATCATCACAAGGTTACAAGCATATTTTGGTAGCTGTTGACTATGTTTCCATATGGATTGAGGCAATACCAACAGTACATGTTGATTCCAGGTCTGTTTGCAAAATGCTCAAACAGACCATTTTTCCAAGGTTTGGTATACCAAGGGTTGTGATCAGTGACGGAGGAGCACACTTCAATAACGCCAACTTCAGAATCTTTTTAAGAAGTCTGGGGTTCACAATCACAGGGTCACTACCCCCTACCCCCTGCCATCCTCAAGCAAATGGTCAGGTAGAATTATCCAACAGAGAAATTAAGCAGATTCTCGAGAAAGTGGTTTCAAAATCCAGAACGGATTGGGCAGACAAGTTGTCTGACACCTTATGGGCATACAGGACAGCCTATAAGACTCCTATAGGTATGTCTCCATTCAGATTGGTGTATGGTAAAGCATGCCATCTTCCAGTTGAACTTGAGCACAAGGCGCATTGGGCTGTGAGAACACTTAACATGGACATTGATGCAGCTGGGAACAAGAGGAAGCTGCAGCTTAGTGAACTTGATGAGATAAGACATGATGCGTATATATGAAAGTTCAAGTATATACAAAGAAAAGAAGAAGAAGATACATGACAAACATATTTTGAGAAGAGAATTCTTTCCGGGAGACACAGTGTTGGTGTATGACTCTAGGTTCCATTTGTTTCCTGGGAAATTCAAGTCGAGATGGTTTGGGCCTTGCATTGTCAGAAAAGTTTTACCCAGTGGAGCAGTAGAGGTTCCGAGCCCATCACAGGGCAATTTCACAGTCAATGGACAACGTCTGAAATAGTACCTTGCTCGGGAAAAGATTTCAGAAATTGAGGAAGAGGAGTTACCGAGTTGTCAGCAGAAGGAAGTATGATTCATCCAACATCTTGGTCCAATTAATGACCGTAAACAAGCGCTGTCCAGGAGGCAACCTGGAGCTAATTTTTTCTTTTTCTTTTTCTTTTTTTAGCCTTGTTCAGAAGATAGCACAATCTAGGAAGGGAGCTTGAAGATCAGAAGTTCATCATAAAGAAAACGTGAGTGATATTACTTCCTTTTATCTCTGTTACCATGGATACTCTTTTATTCTCTCATTAATTGGAAATTGTCTCTCTCAAGCTTTAATTTTGTTTTCGAGGAGTACTGTTAGTGTATGCTTTAGGTGCAATTCAGTATAACTCTACAACTCTTTATATGTATGATTAAGCATTACAATTATCTTTACTGCTAATTGGATTCTTGTATTTACTAAATGCTTAAGCCTGAATGATCAAGAAAGAACCTTGTTGAGAGAATCTTGATGTTTCTAACCTTGTCCTTCGAACCAACAATCACTGAACCTAGTTGGGCATCATGATCTCAGGATCGGTGTTACCTGACTATGAGAACGTGATTGAGTGTTTTTGTTGTTTCTATTTTCAGAAAGCTTTCCTTTTCTCACTCTGCACTTAGATGGATCTCATGGTCTCGGGATCGGTGATTTCTGACTATGGTGAAAGGAGTGAATCTTCTTTTATAGTTCTTCTTTTCTTACCCCTTAACCTAGATGGATCTCATGGTCTCGGGATCGGTGATTTCTGACTATGGTGAAAGGAGTGAATCTTCTTTTATAGTTCTTTTTTTTCTTACCCCTTAACCCAGATGGATCTCATGATCTCGGGATCGGTGATTTCTAACTGCGGTGAATGGAGTAAATTTCTTTTATTTTTATTCTTCTCTAATCATCCAACCTAGATGGGCACCATGGTCTCGGGATCGGTGATGCCTGACTATGGGGAAGATGGTTAACCTTTCTGAAAAGAAAAAAAGAATGAAAAAAAGAAGAAGCTTATATCGATGATTACAGTAATGTTGTGTTATAATAGCAAAGGTAAAAAATGGATGTTAAACAGAAGCTGTTGACAAGGTCTCAGTACAAATGACTTGGGAAGTTGTAAACGAAGCCTAAAATGTTTGAAAACCTCTTTCTCTGTTTTCATTTCCTTTTCTGCACATCGATCACTGGGTTTAGTACAATGTTAAAACTTATCAGTTCTCTCTCGACAACTATTTCTGCTTACTTCATGTCCTAACATTTAGCAAATTCCTGAATCCAATTCTTCGTAAACATCCTTATAATGCTTACCTTCCATATAAGTTGCACACTATTGTTATACTGTATTCTAGCTGAAGCATGCACATTGCAGTACTTTGACACTTCTACTTGAGGACAAGCAAAAATTCAAGTGTGGGGGTATGATATACATCATGTATATATACCTTCCGTTTAAGGATTTTCTCATATGATCATGAATACTTTTTGGCCTTTATTACATTTTACTTGGACATAATTGATCATTGTCTACCAAAAGAGAGGTTTAACTATTCAGTGCTCATACTTTGCAGGAATGGGCGAAAAGGCCCTAAAACACTCCTATTACTTGATTACTCATGGATGTCGTGTTGAAGCGGATGAACATATGGACCAACTTGTGCAAAGTGGAGAGGAATTCAGGGGGGCAAATACAAAACTACCAGATCAGATTGGGAGGCTTTTTTCCCTGGAGAAAAGACGTGCACTTCTATCCGGAATCCCCCGCTTCTTCTCTACAACCGGCCGTCGCTGCGGCCAAGCGGGCGTGGAGGCGTGCCACCGAGTCACCTCACAAGCCCATAGATCATCCCTGGCTCTACGACACCTACTGCTCTTCACCAACGAACCACAAAGACGACGGAAACTAGAAGCTCTTCTTCTTCCTGTGTCCCTTGCTGCTGCGACTCATCTCCGTCAGCGATTCGGCAATGACGCGGGCGTGCCGCGCTAAACTGTTGCAGGTCTACGACCTCACCAACTCCAACCTCAACGATTTCCTCTTCAACGGCCTGAAGTTCGATCTGGGTAGATCTGAATCAAACTCTATCCCCTGTTCCCCTCTTTAATTCTACAAATTCCTGTGAACTACTACCGTGCAGTGACTTGTTTGTTCAGTTTGAGACTGATGCGTGTATGGATACATGAGTTTGGCTGATCTATGAGCACTAGACCAAGTCCTATAACAACATGTTTCTGTTGGTGTGTGTACGTACCAGTTAAATATTGTTACTTGTGTGTTGCTCATTGAACATAACCGTATCTAGTTTCTAGCTAATGATGTGTACTTGTTTGTTGAACCTTCATCTTGTGTGCTGCACATGATGCAGAAACGTGGATACTTTCAGTCATTTAGACGTATGTGCTTGTAATGTGCTCTGTCCCTGTCCTATATAATGCTTCTATCCCACTCTTTGGTGTATGCTAGTTCTTGCTAGTGCTTTAGTTTCTTTAAACAATAGTTCAGTTCAGTGTTAATTTGTAAAACGAAAAATCACAAAAACATCATTCAGTTTACTGGTTAGTCTATATTCAGTTTACTTGCAAATTCACCCTTACTTGGTTACCTAGATTTAGCCGATCATAATTGTCGTTGCCTAGTCCCTGAGGAGAACACGACTCGCTGTTTATTAGGCAAATAATTGCACTATACTACAGTTGATCAGGGGTATTCCTCCGGTGGTCCAAAATGGGTGTTTGATAGTGGATGCACCAATCATATGACCAGAGGAAGAGGTGTGCTTGATCAATTCATTGAGGATATCAACAAGAAGTCAAGCATCACCTTTGGTGACAACTCAAAGGGAAAAGTACTTGGGTACGGCAATGAGGCAATATCTAAGGACTTGTGCCTTGAGACGGTCATGCTTGTTGAATCCCTTGGCTATAACTTGCTTTCTATATATCATCTTGCAGATGCCGGCTATAATTCATATTTTACTAATTATTGTGTGAAAGTCTATAGGAGTGACAATCTCAAACTGGTCCTTGTTGGATATGTGGAGAACAACCTTTACAAGGTTGACCTCTCGAAAGAGAGCCCCTCTCCCTCCACATGTCTAATGGCGGCCAAGAATGACGAAGGTTGGTTGTGGCATCGCCGCCTTGGTCATGTTAACATGAGAAATCTTAAACAACTCCTTAAGGGTGAGCACATTGTTGGACTAACCGGCATTTCTTTTGAGAAAGATCGTGTATGCAGTTCATGTGTAGCTGGAAAGCAACTCAAGAAGAAACATCATATCAAGAGCGTCGTCACCACATCTAGGCCTTTGGAGCTCCTTCATTTGGATCTCTTCGGGCCATCACATTATGATACTCTTGGTGGGAGCAAGTACGGACTTGTCATTGTCGATGATTACTCAAGATACTCTTGGGTCTTTCTCCTCAAGTCTAAGGATGAGACCCATAGAGATTTCATCACTTTTGCCAAGAAGGCTCAACGAATGTATGAATCTGAGATAAAGGCAATAAGGACCGACAATGGCACCGAGTTCAAGAACTACACTATGCAAGAGTTTGTTGATGATGAGGGCATCGAGCATGAGTTTTCAGCTCCGTACACCCCTCAACAAAATGGTGTTGTTGAAAGGAAGAACCGGACTATCATTGAGATGGCAAGAACCATGTTGAGTGAATTTAACTCACCCCACAACTTTTGGGGAGAAGCCATCTCTACAGCTGTCCACTACTCCAACCGGCTCTTCCTCCGCCCCCTCCATAACAAAACTCCATACGAGCTTCTCACAGGTAACAAGCCTAATGTCATGTACATTCGTGTCTTTGGATGCAAATGTCTTGTTAAGAACAATAAAGGGAAGCTCGGTAAATTTGAAACTAGAACTATAGAGGGCACATTTGTTGGATATGCGGAGAACTCCCACGCCTATAGATACTACAACAAGTCCACTGGGGCTATTGAAGTATCTTGTGACGTGGTGAATAATGGCTCCCAAGTGGAGCAAGTTGTTCCATGTGATGCAGGTGATGATGATCCTTCTAATGCCATCAAGCTTATGGGCATTGGACACATCTGGCCCGCAGAAGTTCATACTGATGATCACAGTGATGAAAAAGAAGTATCAAGCTCAGCCCAAGTGGAGCCTAGCTCAACTCCAGCTGAACCATCAAGTGCAACTCAAGAACCATCCTCCACTCAAGATGGGTCACATTCCGAAGAACAAGAAGAAAGTCCTCATCCCACTAAGCAAGACCATGATGATGATCAAGAAACATCCTCAACTCATGCTCAAGCTCAAGTGGTCCCTCATGATCGAGTACTAGCAATATATGAATTCATTGATCATGAAGGAACCATTCGGAAGATTAAGGCTGCTACAAGGGCAAGTGACATGAAAGTAGATCAAGTCCTTGGTAGCATCTCAAAAGGAGTGGTAACTCATAGACACCATGCATTACTTATCACTTATTGTCAACACCATGCTTTTGTGTCTAGTTTTGAGCCACTCAAGGTACATGAAGCCTTGGTTGATCTGGATTGGGTAATTGCCATGCAATAAGAATTGGAGTGTTTTACTCGTAATGAAGTATGGTCTCTAGTTAAGAGACCTAAGGATCATCGCATCAATGTTATTGGGACCAAATGGGTATTCAAGAACAAGCAAGATGAGAATGGCATAGTTATAAGAAATAAAGCAAGGTTAGTGGCGCAAGGGTTTGCCCAAATAGAAGGTATGGATTTTGAGGATACCTTTGCGCCGGTAGCCCGTCTTGAAGCTATTCGCATTTTTCTTTCATTTGCATCTTTCCACAATTTCAAATTATATCAAATGGATGTGAAAAGTGCATTTTTGAATGGACCCCTAAAAGAAACTGCATATGTAGCTCAACCCCCAGGTTTCGAAGACCCACGCCGACCCAACCACGTGTATCTACTCCATAAGGCACTCTACGGTCTCAAGCAAGCTCCACGTGCTTGGTATGAGTTCCTTAGGGATTTCTTACTACATGATGGGTTTTGCATGGGTAACGTCGATTCCACCCTTTTCACCAAATGGGTTAAAGGGGGTGGCTTATTTATATGTCAGATATATGTTGATGATATTATATTTGGTGGAACTAACCCCAATCATAACAAAGCTTTTGAGCTATTGATGACTAGGAAATTTGAGATGTCCATGATGGGAGAGTTGAAGTTCTTCCTAGGCTTCCAAGTGAGGCAACTTGCACAAGGCACCTTCATCTCTAAAGAAAAGTATGTGAAGGACGTGCTCAAGAAGTTTGACACGACCAATGCAAACCCATTGAAGACACCCATGCCCGTAAACGGGCAACTTGGATCATGTGATGGTGAGAAGGATGTGGATATAAAGGTATACCGTTCCATGATAGGATCCTTGATCTACCTGTGCGCCTCTAGGCCGGATATCATGCTAAGTGTAGGGATGTGTGCTCGTTTTCAATCTGCTCCTAAGGAGATCCATTTGATGGCGGTCAAACGGATTCTAAGATACCTTGTTCTTACTCCTAGTCTCGGGCTGTGGTATCCAAAGGGATCAACCTTTGAACTCATTGGCTATTCGGATTCCGATTGGGCCGGTGATAAGGTTGACCAGAAGTTTACCTCCGGGGCTTGCCAATTCATTGGCCGGTCATTGGTGAGTTGGTCATCCAAGAAACAAAACTCCACCGCGCTATCCACCGCCAAACCCGAATACATATCCGCGGCATCTTGTTGCACTCAGTTGTTATGGATGAAGCAAGCCTTGAAAGACTATGGTGTGTCTCTTGGTACGGTGCCTCTTCTATGTGACAATGAAAGTGCAATAAAGATCGCCAATAACCCTGTTCAACACTGTCGCACCAAACACATTGACATTCGCCATCACTTCCTACGTGACCATGTCTCCAATGGGGACATTGATCTCACTCATGTGGGAATAGCGTACCAATTGGCGGATATTTTCACTAAGCCTTTGGATGAAGCTCATTTTGTAAACTTGAGAGGAGAACTTGGAATTCTTGATCCTAAAAACTTAGATTGAATAACTTGTTGCACTATATTCTTGCATTTATGTTGCTATCTAGCTTAGAGGTTCATCACATATGGGGATAGTCATCTTACCATGTCTTGGTATGATGCATACCTATGTGTGCAACATAAATAGACCCAATGTCATTATATGGACCCAAGCATGTCTCTTCGAGGTCTCATGACATTTGCGTTTTCACATAGGGGGAGTAATCCCCCGCCCCTCATTAAGCCTCAATTGCAAATTGATTTGACTATATAATGCTAAATGATCTTATTGCAAAACTATTTCAAAATGATTTATGATTCTTGATATATTTTGAATCATGCCCATTGTTGCTATTTATATCTTGTTTGGATTTCACTCCAATGGGTATGCCTAGAAAACCTTGTGTTTCCTACCCCATGTCTATGCTCATCTCATCATACATCTATCTATATATATGTACATGTCATCTTCTGAGCATACACACACAATTGCACAAAGAATAGGGGCAAAAAGAGGCTAAAATAAGCAAAGCAGCACTTGGCCGATCAGTGGTCCGATCGAACCGGCCTCTGCGCCGGGCCGTCCGGTCACTGGCCCGGTCGACCGGGCGGTGCGCCAGTCGTGCGTCTGTTAAGTGGGGAGGAGGTTACCCCTTGGGGGTGTTCTTCCTCACTTCCCCCCTCAACCATAAACACCATGGGCGCTGCCTCCTTCATCCCCACCTTTATAGATTGGGCCCTTTGAATCATCGCAAACTTTACCACTCCATAGATCGGGCCCTTTGAATCATCTCCACCAAGGGATTTGGTCCCTCTCAAGCCACATTTGGAGATCTTGAGGATTTGGCCCTCAAGCCCTCTCTAGGTGTTCTCTTTGTTTCTTTGAGCAAGGAGGATCATGTCTTCGGGTAAATTCCTCTTCCATTCCCTCTCCTTCTCCTGTTTCCTCTCACATTGCTTATTCTTGAGGAAATTTGAGAAAACATAGGGTTAGGGTTAGGGTTTGTAAGTCCTCATGCCATTAGAATGTCTCTCACCACTATGCACATGTTCCACTCTACAATGTTATAGTATATGTTCAAGTTTATGAGTTTTTGCATGATTTTGTGTTGAAATTCTGGGAAAATTTTAACAAATCAACAGCACCCGGCCCTCACACCGGCCGGTCCAGCGCGTAGCCCGGTCGACCGGATGACAGACCGGCCAGTCCGGTCTCTCGTCCGGTTGGACCGGACCATACGCCGGTAGCCCAGTCTTTCGCAGAAATTCGTCAAAACACTTAAACATATGCTATACTTTTTGGCCCCCTTATTTCTGATGACATGTACACTTATCCCATCGCTATCCTCGCCCTATTTGCTCATTCACAGGTAATTCAAGTGATGATAGCCGTGGTACTGTTTCCAAGAGAGGTAGGCCTGTGAGGCCTCCAGGGTGCCGCACTAGCTCTCGCATGACTAGCAAGGCAGCTTAGGGCAGTATTCCGAGTAGCTCAACTCAGGGTCGAAGCAAGTCAGTTGCCAAGAGGAAGAAAGACAAACGTGCAACTGACCATGATGATCTTATTGAGAGAGTGCCAACGTTCAATGTTGGCACAGTGCAGGTTGGTGCTTGGAGAACACTCAGAGAGGGGAACCCCTATCGATTCGAAGAGCGCACTTACACTCATGGAGATAGGTTTTTCTGGACCAACACCCAGCAGCACTTATGGGATGATTACTACAACACTCAAGAGTGCATGAAGAATGGTGTTATTGTGATGCCCAAGGCCATCAACAAGTTCTTACTATGCATCAAGCCACCAAGTATCGCTTTGTGGTTGATACCTTGCAAAGGATGGGGCTGTTTGATCTCATGTGCTTGATGCCTGGTGATGGAAAAGGTGTTGGGTACTATTGTCCAATCCTTTTGAGGCAGTTCCACTGCACTTTGTTCTTTCATGATGACCCCGCTCGCACAATGACTTGGATGACAGGACAAGAAAAGTGTACTTGCAACTACCTTGACTTCTGTGAAGCCATGGGGTTTGTAGGTGGCCGTGCTCATGGGTTCAAGATTCACTCTCAGAACAAGTTCACTCATGAGGACATTTCCTTCTGCTATCCTCCAGAACCCACTGCTGGTCCTCCCACTATCTCCGGAATGTATTACTCCTATCTTCTGCTTGCCAAGATATTCTGTGAGAATCTCATCAGCAAGTCTGGAGATACAAGTGAATGCCGTGCCTACCATCTGAACTTGATGTACTACTGCCGTCCTGAAAATGTAAAGACCATTGATGGTTGTGATCTCCTCTACTGTGAACTGACGCGCTCTGTTCGTGAAAGGATGACTCCAAATTATGCTCAGTACATTCAGCTGCTCATCGATAAGGTTGTGCCAGCCCCTTACAATAAGAGAGATCAAAGGATTAAGATGGAACCTTTCAAGATGCCTCAACACGGAGATAGACCGAAAATCCCAGCCATGATGTCCTCTGAGCATCGGTCCAAGGAAAGGCATGACCCCGCTAGCTCCAGCAAATCTAGGCACCCCAAGCGTGGTGCTTCACGCTTCTTGACCAGCTCGTGGCAGATGTGCAAAAATAACAATGATGTTGCTCAGCAAAGTCTTGCCTTGAACCAGGAGACTAGGAGGCGCCAAAATGACTTCATGGCTGCCAGAAACACCCCTGTTCCTCCTCCTGGACCTGAGATGGAGCCTGTGTTTGCACCTACTTGGGAGATGCCTCCCATTGATGATGAGATGCTCCAGAACTTTGATCTCTCCATGTATGCTCACGGTGGTCTTCCTCCTCGATTCGCTCAGGACCCTGATACTGATGGATATGGAGAAGATGATGATGAAGACAATGAACAGTATGATGAGGATTAAGATGATGACGAGGATGATGATGATGATGGTGGTGATGGTGGCTCTCCACCCCCAGGGACAGAGTTCTATTGATGGGAGCGCTAGCATCCCTACTTTTTTCTTCGCCTTTTTGGTGTTCCGATGCCAAAGGGGGAGAAGAGAGTAGAGTCTAGGATCACGGGGTTCCTTGGTTGCACAAGCCATGTTTGATACTTTATTTGCTTCTTATTTGGCTTGTGCTTATTTGCTTACTTTTTCATTTCAAGAACCATTTTCTACTTTAATTAATTCGTGTATGGACAAGTACTTGTATGCTTAATCTCTATGTTAGGATGATTATGCGGTATGCTTATATATCTTGATATACACATGTCCATACCATGCTTGTTTCCTAAAGATATTGGGGGAGCTTCTCATATTCCACAAATGGTGCACTTTGCATTCAAACGCAAATTCTCCAAGTGCACACATTATGGGGGAGTTGTCTTAATATCTTATATGGAATCAAGGTTTAAAGGTTATCATAATATCTATATGTGACTCTAGCTCGGTTTGTAATCGTGTACCAAAAAGGGGGAGATTGTAAGGGTATTTTACCCTTATCCATTATTTTGCTAACAATGACACCGTGCTAGAGTATTTGGACTAATACATGCCTATGAGATTATTCCCAGGTATTAGCCAATGAGGTATAATGGTGTATCAATGGAACAAGAAGGTAAAGGGAGACCCCCCTACTTCGACAAAAATCAACAAGGGTTCTTCAGCTCCAGGCTGGCCAGAGGCCCGGTCAGACCGGCCCTGGCACCGGCCAGCCCGGCGCCGACTGGCCCCTGGACTGGTGCCAACCGGACGATGTACTGTGGGACAATTCCCAGCTCCGGTCAAGGCCCAGTCGCTGGCCCGGTTTGGACCGGGCTGGTCCGGTCATGCACCCGATCGGACCGGGCTGTGGACCGGGCGCCCCGGCGCCAACCGGGCCCTGCCCTAGTGACAACCGGACGATGTACTGCGGGACAATTCCCAGCTCCGGTCAAGCCCCGTCCCAGCTTCGGTTTAGACCGGCAGGTCCGGTCCTAGGCCCGGTCTGACCGGCCCCTGCGCCGGACTGTCCGGTCCCAGGCCCGGTTGATCGGGTTCCTCGAATAAAAAGCTGAGGTGGCAAGTTCCAACGGCCAGATTTGAAGTGGCACAATAAAAACCCCTTCTCCTACCTCCGAACAGTTAGGCACTACACTACAAGCTGTTCTTGAGCTCTCTCTCTCTCTCTCATACTCCATTGTTAGAAACACCAAAAGCCTCAGATTTACCTCCTCCTCCACCCAAACTCAAATCCCTCCGGGCAAAAGATAGAGGAGGCCCCGATCTACCGTTCTACCAAGCCAAATCTTATTCCCCCTTGTATTCATCAAGAAACTTGCTCTCTAGGGTTCCTTGGAAAAACTAGGTGGGCAAGAGAGGTCCGGAAGCATCCGGGCTGTGGATTTGCTCCTGACAAGATTGTGAAGGTTTGGAGGCTACCTCAAAGTCTACCACAAGTGAGTGAGCTATTCCTTCGTGGGATAGGCTCCGGAGAATAGGGTGAGCCTTCGTGGCGTTGGGGAATCCTTCGTGGGACCTCCACCCCTCCAAACGTGATGTGCCTTCTTGCAAAGGAAGGGAACACGGGATTACACCCTCGTCTCCGCGTGCTATTGGTTATCTCTAATCGAACTCCTTACTTGTGATATAACTGCCTGTGAGAGCCTTTGTGCTTGAGTTACTTGTATCCTCATATAGGTTGCTTCACCTGGTTTGCACTAGGCTCACCTTTAAATTCCGCAAAGCCTAATATTGCAAAGAAGGAATTAAAATCTGTAGAAACCTATTCACCCCCCTCTAGGTTTACCATCTCTGAACTTTCAACTTGTGATTGTCATCCCACTCAACAAGGCATTTCAGTAATTTAGCTTGCAAACTCTGGAATTTCCCTTTTGTCATGCATTCTACCCTCTGGAGTCGGTAGGCCTAGGTATTTTGCTTCAAAGGATTCTTGTGTCACTTCCAATGCAGCTTTCACCTCCACACGCTGGTTTAGTGGGCAGGAGTCCCCAAACATAATGGAACATTTGCTTTCGTTAATTAGCTAACCTGTGCTTGATGCATATTTGTCCAAAACTTACTTGACTCGAATTGCTTGGTCCACTTGGGCCATAAAAAATAGTAAACTGTCATCTGCGAACAAAAGATGAGAGCTATCTAGGCCATGATGGCGTGTAACTCACACGTTCGTTGGGAACCCCAAGAGGAAGGTATGATGCGCACAGCAGCAAGTTTTCCCTCAGAAAGAAACCAAGGTTTATCGAACCAGGAGGAGCCAAGAAGCACGTTGAAGGTTGATGGCGGCGGGATGTAGTGCGGCGCAACACCGGGGATTCCGGCGCCAACGTGGAACCTGCACAACACAACCAAAGTACTTTGCCCCAACGAAACGAGTGAGGTTGTCAATCTCACCGGCTTGCTGTAACAAAGGATTAGATGTACGAGTGTGGATGATGATTGTTTGCAGAAAACGAGTAGAACAAGTATTGCAGTAGATTGTATTTCAGATGTAAAGAATAGGACCGGGGTCCACGAGTTCACTAGAGGTGTCTCTCCCATAAGATAAATAGCATGTTGGGTGAACAAATTACGGTCGAGGCAATTGACAAATAGAGAGGGCATAACAATGCACATACATGATATGATGAGTATTGTGAGATTTAATTGGGCATTACGACAAAGTACATAGACCGCTATCCGAGCATGCATCTATGCCTAAAAAGTCCACCTTCGAGGTTATCATCCGAACCCCTTCCGGTATTAAGTTGTAAAACAACGAGACGGTTGCATTAAGTATGGTGCGTAATGTAATCAATAACTACATCCTCGGACATAGCATCAATGTTTTATCCCTAGTGGCAACAGCACATCCACAACCTTAGAACTTTCGTCACATCGTCCCGGATTTAATGGAGGCATGAACCCACTATCGAGCATAAATACTCCCTCTTGGAGTTAAGAGCAAAAACTTGGCCAGAGCCTCTACTAATAACGGAGAGCATGCAAGATCATAAACAACACATAGGTAATAGATTGATAATCAACATAACATAATATTCTCTATCCATCGGATCCCGACAAACACAACATATACAATTACAGATAGATGATCTTGATCATGTTAGGCAGCTCACAAGATCCGACAATGAAGCACATGAGGAGAAGACAACCATCTAGCTACTGCTATGGACCCATAGTCCAGGGGTGAACTACTCACTCATCACTCCGGAGGCGATCATGGCGGTGAAGAGTCCTCCGGGAGATGATTCCCCTCTCCGGCAGGGTGCCGGAGGTGATCTCCGAATCCCCCGAGATGGGATTGGCGGCGGCGGCGTCTCGGTAAGGTTTTCCGTATCGTGGCTCTCGGTGCGGGGGTTTCGCGACGAAGGCTTTAAGTAGGCGGAAGGGCAACGCGGGGGCCACACGAGGGCCCCACACGCCGAGGCCGCGCGGCCTAGGGCTGGGCCGCGCCGCCCTGTTGTGGCGGCGCCTCGTGGCCCCACTTCCTTTCCCCTTCGGTCTTCTGGAAGCTTCGTGCAAAAATAGGACCCTGGGCGTTGATTTCGTCCAATTCCGAGAATATTTCCTTTGTAGGATTTACTGAAACCAAAAACGAGTAGAAAACAAGCAATCGGCTCTTCGGCATCTCGTTAATAGGTTAGTGCCGGAAAATGCATAAATACGACATATAATGTGTATAAAACATGTAGATATCATCAATAATGTGGCATGGAACATAAGAAATTATCGATACGTCGGAGACATATCAGCATCCCCAAGCTTAGTTCCTGCTCGTGCCGAGCAGGTAAACGATAACAAGGATAATTTCTGGAGTGACATGCCATCATAACCTTGATCATACTATTGTAAGCATATGTAATGAATGCAGCGATCAAAACAATGGTAATGACATGAGTAAACAAATGAATCATAAAGCAAAGACTTTTCATGAATAGTACTTCAAGACAAGCATCAATAAGTCTTGCATAAGAGTTAACTCATAAAGCAATAAATTAAAGTAAAGGTATTGAAGCAACACAAAGGAAGATTAAGTTTCAGCGGTTGCTTTCAACTTATAACATGTATATCTCATGGATATTGTCAACATAGAGTAATATAACAAGTGCAATATGCAAGTATGTAGGAATCAATGCACAGTTCACACAAGTGTTTGCTTCTTGAGGTGGAGAGAAATAGGTGAACTGACTCAACATAAAAGTAAGAGAAAGGCCCTTCAAAGAGGAAAGCATCGATTGCTATATTTGTGCTAGAGCTTTTATTTTGAAAACATGAAACAATTTTGTCAACGGTAGTAATAAAGCATATGAGTTATGTAAATTATATCTTACAAGTTGCAAGCCTCATGCATAGTATACTAATAGTGCCCGCACCTTGTCCTAATTAGCTTGGACTACCGGATCATCGCAATACACATGTTTTAACCAAGTGTCACAAAGGGGTACCTCCATGCCGCCCGTACAAAGGTCTAAGGAGAAAGCTCGCATTTTGGATTTCTCGCTTTTGATTATTCTCAACTTAGACATCCATACCGGGACAACATGGACAACAGATAATGGACACCTCTTTAATGCATAAGCATGTGGCAACAATTAGTGTTCTCATATGAGATTGAGGATATATGTCCAAAACTGAAACTTCCACCATGATTCATGGCTTTAGTTAGCGGCCCAATGTTCTTCTCTAACAATATGCATGCTCTAACCATTAAGTGGTAGATCTCTCTTACTTCAGACAATACGGACATGCATAACAACTCACATGATATTCAACAAAGAGTTGATGGCGTCCCCAGAAGCATGGTTATCGCACAACAAGCAACTTAATAAGAGATAAAGTGCATAAGTACATATTCAATACCACAATAGTTTTTAAGGCTATTTTGTCCCATGAGCTATATATTGCAAAGGCGAATGATGGAAATTTAAAGGTAGCACTCAAGCAATTTACTTTGGAATGGCGGAGAAATACCATGTAGTAGGTAGGTATGGTGGACACAAATGGCATAGTGGTTGGCTCAAGGATTTGGATGCATGAGAAGTATTCCCTCTCGATACAAGGTTTAGGCTAGCAAGGTTATTTGAAACAAACACAAGGATGAACCGGTGCAGCAAAACTCACATAAAAGACATATTGTAAACATTATAAGACTCTACACCGTCTTCCTTGTTGTTCAAAACTCAATACTAGAAATTATCTAGACTTTAGAGAGACCAAATATGCAAACCAAATTTTAGCAAGCTCTATGTATTTCTTCATTAATAAGTGCAAAGTATATGATGCAAGAGCTTAAACATGAGCACAACAATTGCCAAGTATCAAATTATTCAAGACATTTTAGAATTACTACATGTAGCATTTCCCAATTCCAACCATATAACAATTTAACGAAGAAGATTCAACCTTCGCCATGAATACTATGAGTAAAGCCTAAGGACATATTTGTCCATATGCAACAGCGGAGCGTGTCTCTCTCCCACACAATGAATGCTCGGATCCATTTTATTCAAACAAAACAAAAACAAAAACAAAAACAAACAGACGCTCCAAGCAAAGCACATAAGATGTGACTGAATAAAAATATAGTTTCAGGGGAGGAACCTGATAATGTTGTCGATGAAGAAGGGGATGCCTTGGGCATCCCCAAGCTTAGACGCTTGAGTCTTCTTAAAATATGCAGGGGTGAACCACCGGGGCATCCCCAAGCTTAGAGTTTTCACTCTCCTTGATCATATTGCATCATTTCCCTCTCTTGATCCTTGAAAACTTCCTCCACACCAAACTCGAAACAACTCATTAGAGGGTTAGTGAACAATAAAAATTAACATGTTCAGAGGTGACATAATCATTCTTAACACTTCTGGACATTGCATAAAGCTACTGGACATTAATGGATCAAAGAAATTCATCCGACATAGCAAAAGAGGCAATGCGAAATAAAAGGCAGAATCTGTCAAAACAGAACAGTTCGTAAAGACGAATTTTAAAATGGCACCATACTTGCTCAAATGAAAATGCTCAAATTGAATGAAAGTTGCGTACATATCTGAGGATCATGCACGTAAATTGGCATATTTTTCTGAGCTACCTACAGAGAGGCAGGTCGAAATTCGTGACAGCAAAGAAATCTGTAATCGCGCAGTAATCCAAATCTAGTATGAACCTTACTATCAAAGACTTTACTTGGCACAACAAAACACAAAACTAAGATAAGGAGAGGTTGCTACAGTAGTAAACAACTTCCAAGACTCAAATATAAAACAAAAATACTGTAGTAAAAACATGGGTTGTCTCCCATAAGCGCTTTTCTTTAACGCCTTTCAGCTAGGCGCATAAAGTGTATATCAAGTGTTATCGAGAGATGGAGCATCGACATTACCTTGGGCTTTACCCTTATCTTTCTTGTTCTTTTTCTTATTATTTGATTTGGGGAATATATGTCTACCCCCAGGTGTAGAGGTGAATTTTAGGGTGCCTTCTCCCATATCTATGACTGCTCCCAATAGTTTCAGCAGGGATCTTCCGAGTGTGATTTGTCCTGTTCCTGCACATTCAATAACAAGATAATCAATGGATATTGTTCTCCCAAGAATGGTTGTATGGACACCCGCTGCTATTCCTTTAGGAATTATAACAGAGTTATTCCTTCTCCCCCTTCAACGAATCCCCAAAGTTGCAAAGATTCATGAATACTCTTAGGCATTAAGCAAAATTCAGACATAATATCACAATTGGCATGAAGAGTTTGGTCACCGATAACAATTTTAATGGTAGGATCCCATAATGAAGGTTCAGAGTTCACTAAAACTTGATCAAGACGGTTACGAACATATCTATAATTTTCATTCAAGCGAGATGCACTTGTCTCAAGAGTGTTTAATCTATTATAAATGCTAATAAGGGCTGAATCAAAGTTATTAGCTGAATCATGTGATGCAACCAACTTTTTTATGGCATTAAAAGCTTGATCCCCATTGCAATGAAGGAAATCTCCTCCCACTACAGCATCCAAGGCATATCTATAGCGAATCATAAGACCAAAATAAAAATTACTAAGGAGCAAACTTAGCGTCATTTGAGGTTCAGCTTTACGATAAGAAGTAAAAATTCTCGACCAAGCATCTTTAAAACTGTCCTCATCCCCTTGTTTAAAAGTAAAAACTAATTCCTCGGGTGAAGAAGTAACAGGTGTGATGTCTACGGGAGCTTCTATTCTTGTAGACAGTGTTGGGCCTCCAAGAGCAGAGGTTTGTAGAACAGCAGCAAGTTTCCCTTAAGTGGATTACCCAAGGTTTATCGATCTCAGGGAGGAAGAGGTCAAAGATATCCCTCTCATGCAACCCCGCAACCACCAAGCAAGAAGTCTCTTGTGTCCCCAACACACCTAATAGGTGCACTAGTTCGGCGAAGAGATAGCGAGGTGGTATGAATAAGTAGTAGCAACGGCACCGGAAAAGTGCTTTGCCCGGGACGAGTAAACAAGCGATAGTAACGCAGCGAGTAGTAACGCGATAAAACAAGTAAACAAGCAGCGATAGCGATATTTAAGAACAAGGCCTAGGGATTAGACTTTCACTAGTGGACACTCTCAACATTGATCACATAACAGAATAGATAAATGCATACTCTACACTTTTGTTGGATGATGAACACATTGCGTAGGATTACACGAACCCTCAATGCCGGAGTTAACAAGCTCCACAATAATGCTCATATTTTAGTAACCTTTAGTGTAAGATAGATCAAAAGACTAAACCAAGTACTAGCATAGCATGCACACCTGTCACCTTCATGCATATGTAGGAGGAATAGATCACATCAATATTATCATAGCAATAGTTAACTTCGCAATCTACAAGAGATCATGATCATAGCATAAACCAAGTACTAACACGGTGCACACATTGTCACCTTTGCACACATGCAGGAGGAATAAAACTACTTTAATAACATTGCTAGAGTAGCACATAGATAAATTGTGATACAAACACATTGCAATCATAAAGAGATATAAATAAGCACCTCACTATGCCATTCAACGGTGAATAAGTATTCTGTGAAATATAGCCTAAGAGACCCACACGGTGCACACACTGTCACCTTTACACACGTGGGACAAGGAGTCTCCGGAGATCACATAGGTAAAACTCACTTGACTAGCATAATGACATCTAGATTACAAGCATCATCATATGAATCTCAATCATGTAAGGTAGCTCATGAGATTATTGTATTGAAGCACATAGGAGAGAGATGAACCACATAGCTACCGGTACAGCCCCGAGCCTCGATGGAGAACTACTCCCTCCTCATGGGAGCAGCAGCGGTGATGAAGATGGCGGTGGAGATGGCAGCGGTGTCGATGGAGAAGCCTTCCGGGGGAACTTCCCCGCTCCGGCAGCATGCCGGAACATAGACTCCTGTCCCCCAGATCTTGGCTTCGCGATGGCGGCGGCTCTGGAAGGTTTTCCGTATCGTGGTTCTTCGCCTCAGGGGTTTCGCGATGGAGGCTTTATATAGGCGAAGAGGCGGCGCAGGAGGGTCGAAGGGGTGGCCACACCATATGGCGGCGCGGCCAGGGCCTGGGCCGCGCCGGCCTATGGTCTGGGGGCCCAGTGCCCCCCTCTGGTCCTTCCGGGTGTTCCGGATGCTTCCGGTGAAAATAGGAACCCGGGTCTTTGTTTCGTCCAATTCCGAGAATATTTCGTTACTAGGATTTCGAAACCAAAAACAGCAGAAAACGAGAACCGGCACTTCGGCATCTTGTTAGTAGGTTAGTTCCGGAAAATGCACGAATATGACATAAAGTGTGCATAAAACATGTAGGTATCATCAATAATATGGCATAGAACATAAGAAATTATCGATACGTCGGAGACGTATCAAGCATCCCCAAGCTTAGTTCTCGCTCGTCCCGAGCAGGTAAAACGATAACAAAGATAATTTCTCAAGTGATATGCCATCATAACCTTGATCATACTATTTGTAAACATATGTAGTGGATGCAGCGATCAAAACAATGGTAATGACATGAGTAAACAAGTGAATCATAAAGCAAAGACTTTTCATGAATAGTACTTCAAGACAAGTATTAATAAGTCTTGCATAAAAGTTAACTCATAAAGCAATAAATCAAAGTAAAGGCATTGAAGCAACACAAAGGAAGATTAAGTTTCAGCGGTTGCTTTCAACTTGTAACATGTATATCTCATGGATAATAGTCAACATAGATTAATATAACAAGTACAATATGCAAATATGTAGGAATCAATGCACAGTTAATCACAAGTGTTTGCTTCTTGAGGTGGAGAGAGATAGGTGAACTGACTCAACATAAAAGTAAAGAGAATGGTCCTTCAAAGAGGAAAGCATCGATTGCTATATTTGTGCTAGAGCTTTGGTTTTTGAAAACATAAAGAGAGCATAAAAGTAAAGTTTTGAGAGGTGTTTGTTGTTGTCAACGAATGGTAGTGGGCACTCTAACTCCCTCATCAACCAGACTTTCAAGAGCGGCTCCCATGAAGGACGTTATCTCTACCAGCAAGGTAGATCATCCCTCTTCTCTTTTGTTTACACATGTACTTTAGTTTAGTTTTTCTTTATTTATGGATGACACTCCTCCCAACCTTTTGCTTACACAAGCCATGGCTAACCGAATCCTCGGGTGCCTTCCAACAATCACATACCATGAAGGAGTGTCTATTTGCAAAATTAAGTTGCTTACTGATGAATCATAGCAAAACATGTGAAGAGAATTATTAATGCAAGTTAATTAATCGGGGCTGGGAACCCCATTGCCGACTCTTTTTGCAAAATTATTGGATAAGCGGATGTGCCACTAGTCCATTGTGAAAGTCCGTCGAAGTAAATGACAAGATCGAAAGATAAAACACCACATACTTCCTCATGAGCTATAAAACATTGACACAAATCAGAGGTGATAAATTTTGAATTATTTAAAGGTAGCACTCAAGCAATTTACTTTGGAATGGCGGAGAAATACCATGTAGTAGGTAGGTATGGTGGACACAAATGGCATAGTAGTTGGCTCAAGGATTTTGGATGCATGAGAAGTATTCCCTCTCGATACAAGGCTTAGGCTAGCAAGGTTATTTGAAACAAACACAAGGATGAACGGTACAACAAAACTCACATAAAAGACATATTGTAAACATTATAAGACTCCATACCGTCTTCCTTGTTGTTCAAAACTCAATACTAGATGTTATCTAGACTCTAGAGAAACCAAATATGCAAACCAAATTAGCAAGCTCTAAGTATTTCTTCATTAATGGGTGCAAAGCATATGATGCAAGAGCTTAAACATGAGCACAACAATTGCCAAGTATCAAATTATCCAAGACATTTTAGAGTTACTACATGTAGCATTTTCCAATTCCAACCATATAACAATTTAACGAAGAAGAAACTTCGCCATGAATACTATGAGTAGAGCCTAAGGACATATTTGTCCATATGCAACAGCGGAGCGTGTCTCTCTCCCATAAAGTGAATGCTAGGATCCATTTTATTCAAACAAAACAAAAACAAAAACAAACCGACGCTCCAAGCAAAGTGCATAAGATGTGACGGAATAAAAATATAGTTTCGGGGAGGAACCTGATAATGTTGTCGATGAAGAAGGGGATGCCTTGGGCATCCCCAAGCTTAGACGCTTGAGTCTTCTTAGAATATGCAGGGGTGAACCACCGGGGCATCCCCAAGCTTAGAGCTTTCACTCTCCTTGATCATAGTATATCATCCTCCTCTCTTGACCCTTGAAAACTTCCTCCACACCAAACTCGAAACAAACTCATTAGAGGGTTAGTGCATAATCAAAAACTCACATGTTCAGAGGTGACACAATCATTCTTAACACTTCTGGACATTGCTCAAAGCTACTGGAAGGTAATGGAACAAAGAAATCCACCCAACACAGCGAAAGAAGCAATGCGAAATAAAAGGCAGAATCTGTCAAAACAGAACAGTCCGTAAAGACGAATTTTAAAAAGGGCACCAGACTTGCTCAAATGAAAATGCCCAAATTGAATGAAAGTTGCGTACATATCTGAGGATCACTCACGTAAATTGGCATAATTTTCTGAGTTACCTACAGAGAATTAGACCCAGATTCGTGACAGCAAAGAAATCTGGAACTGCGCAGTAATCCAAATCTAGTATTCACTTTACTATCAAAGACTTTACTTGGCACAACAAAACATAAAACTAAGATAAGGAGAGGTTGCTACAGTAGTAAACAACTTCCAAGACACAAATATAAAACAAAATACTGTAGCAAAATAACACATGGGTTATCTCCCAAGAAGTTCTTTCTTTATAGCCGTTAAGATGGGCTCAGCAGTTTTAATGATGCACTCGCAAGAAATAGTATTTGAAGCAAAAGAGAGCATCAAGAGGCAAATTCGAAACACATTTAAGTCTAACATGCTTCCTATGCATAGGAATCTTGTAAATAAACAAGTTCATGAAGAGCAAAGTAACAAGCATAGGAAGATAAAACAAGTGTAGCTTCAAAAATTTCAGCACATAGAGAGGTGTTTTAGTAACATGAAAATTTCTACAACCATATTTTCCTCTCTCATAATAACTTTCAGTAGCAACATGAGCAAACTCAACAATATAACTATCACATAAAGCATTCTTATCATGAGTCTCATGCATAAAATTATTACTCTCCACATAAGCATAATCAATTTTATTAGTTGTAGTGGGAGCAAATTCAACAAAGTAGCTATCATTATTATTCTCATCAAGTGTAGGAGGCATAGTATAATCACAACAAAATTTACTCTCCATAGTAGGTGGCACCAAAAGACCACTATCATTATAATCATAAATAGGAGGCAAAGTATCATCCAAGAAAATTTTCTCCTCAATGCTTGGGGGACTAAAAAGATCATGAAAACCAGCTTCCCCAAGCTTAGAACTTTCTATATTATTATCAACAATGGTGTTCAAAGCGTTCATACTAATATTACTACCAACATGCAAATAAGATTCCATAGGTTTTTTAATTTTCGCATCAAACAATCCATGTTTTAAATCAGGAAATAGAATAAGAAGCTCATTGTTGTCCATTATGCCAAACTAGTGTAAACAAGAAACAAAAAGATGCAATTGCAGGATCTAAAGGAAATAGCTTCGAGCACAAACACAATGGCGCCGGAAAAGTACTGTTACCGGAACCGGAGTATGAGTGCCTTTTTACCTTTCCTCCCCGGCAACGGCGCCAGAAAAGTGCTTGATGTCTACGGGAGCTTCTATTCTTGTAGACAGTGTTGGGCCTCCAAGAGCAGAGGTTTGTAGAACAGCAGCAAGTTTCCCTTAAGTGGATTACCCAAGGTTTATCGATCTCGGGGAGGAAGAGGTCAAAGATATCCCTCTCATGCAACCCTGCAACCACAAAGCAAGAAGTCTCTTGTGTCCCCAACACACCTAATAGGTGCACTAGTTCGGCGAAGAGATAGTGAAATACAGGTGGTATGAATAAGTAGTAGCAACGGCACCGGAAAAGTGCTTTGCCCGGGACGAGTAAACAAGCAGTAGTAACGCAGCGGTAGTAACGCAATAAAACAAGTAAACAAGCAGACGATAGCGATATTTAAGAACAAGGCCTAGGGATTAGACTTTCACTAGTGGACACTCTCAACATTGATCACATAACAGAATAGATAAATGCATACTCTACACTTTTGTTGGATGATGAACACATTGCGTAGGATTACACGAACCCTCAATGCCGGAGTTAACAAGCTCCACAATAATGCTCATATTTTAGTAACCTTTAGTGTAAGATAGATCAAAAGACTAAACCAAGTACTAGCATAGCATGCACACTCGTCACCTTCATGCATATGTAGGAGGAATAGATCACATCAATATTATCATAGCAATAGTTAACTTCGCAATCTACAAGAGATCATGATCATAGCATAAACCAAATACTAACACGGTGCACACACTGTCACCTTTGCACACATGCATGAGGAATAAAACTACTTTAATAACATTGCTAGAGTAGCACATAGATAAATTGTGATACAAACACATTGCAATCATAAAGAGATATAAATAAGCACCTCACTATGCCATTCAACAGTGAATAAGTATTCTGTGAAATATAGCCTAAGAGACCCACACGGTGCACACACTCGTCACCTTTACACACGTGGGACAAGGAGTCTCCGGAGATCACATAGGTAAAACTCACTTGACTAGCATAATGACATCTAGATTACAAGCATCATCATATGAATCTCAATCATGTAAGGCAGCTCATGAGATTATTGTATTGAAGCACATAGGAGAGAGATGAACCACATAGCTACCGGTACAGCCCCGAGCCTCGATGGAGAACTACTCCCTCCTCATGGGAGCAGCAGCGGTGATGAAGATGGCGGTGGAGATGGCAGCGGTGTCGATGGAGAAGCCTTCCGGGGCACTTCCCCGCTCCGGCAGCGTGCCGGAACGAGACTCCCTGTCCCCCGGATCTTGGCTTCGCGATGGCGGCGGCTCCGGAAGGTTTTCCGTATCGTGGTTCTTCGCCTCGGGGGTTTCGCGACGGAGGCTTTATATAGGCGAAGAGGCGGCGCAGGAGGGTCGAAGGGGTGGCCACACCATATGGCGGCGCGGCCGGGGCCCGGGCCGCGCCGGCCTATGGTCCGGGGGCCCGGTGCCCCCCTCCGGTCCTTCCCGGGTGTTCTGGATGCTTCCGGTGAAAATAGGAACCCGGGTCTTTGTTTCGTCCAATTCCGAGAATATTTCGTTACTAGGATTTCTGAAACCAAAAACAGCGAAAAACATGAACCGGCACTTCGGCATCTTGTTAATAGGTTAGTTCCAGAAAATGCACGAATATGACATAAAGTGTGCATAAAACATGTAGGTATCATCAATAATATGGCATAGAACATAAGAAATTATCGATACGTCGGAGACGTATCAAGGTGCAGAGCTAGACATGATAACAAAAGTAGACTAAATGCAAGTAACTAATTTTTTTTGTGTTTTTTTTTTGATATAGAGAGCAAGACAAGTAAATAAAGTAAAGCTAGCAACTAATTTTTTTGCGTTTTGATATATAATGCAGCAAACAAAAAATAGTAAATAAAATAAAGCAAGACAAAAACAAAGTAAAGAGATTGGATTGTGGAGACTCCCCTTGCAGCGTGTCTTGATCTCCCCGGCAACGGCGCCAGAAAAAGAGCTTGATGGCGTGTAACTCACACGTTCGTTGGGAACCCCAAGAGGAAGGTATGATGCGCACAGCAGCAAGTTTTCCCTCGGAAAGGAACCAAGGTTTATCGAACCAGGAGGAGCCAAGAAGCACGTTGAAGGTTGATGGCGGCGGGATGTAGTGCGGCGCAACACCAGGGATTCCGGCGCCAACGTGGAACCTGCACAACACAACCAAAGTTCTTTGCCCCAACGAAACAGTGAGGTTGTCAATCTCACCGGCTTGCTGTAACAAAGGATTAGATGTATAGTGTGGATGATGATTGTTTGCAGAAAACAGTAGAACAAGTATTGCAGTAGATTGTATTTCAGATGTAAAGAATAGGACCGGGGTCCACAGTTCACTAGAGGTGTCTCTCCCATAAGATAAATAGCATGTTGCGTGAACAAATTACAGTCAGGCAATTGACAAATAGAGAGGGCATAACAATGCACATACATGATATGATGAGTATTGTGAGATTTAATTGGGCATTACGACAAAGTACATAGACCGCTATCCAAGCATGCATCTATGCCTAAAAAGTCCACCTTCGAGGTTATCATCCGAACCCCTTCCGAGTATTAAGTTGCAAAACAACGGACAATTGCATTAAGTATGGTGCTTAATGTAATCAATAACTACATCCTCGGACATAGCATCAATGTTTTATCCCTAGTGGCAACAAGACATCCACAACCTTAGAACTTTCCGTCACTATCCCGCATTTAATGGAGGCATGAACCCACTATCGAGCATAAATACTCCCTCTTGGAGTTAAGAGCAAAAACTTGGCCGAGCCTCTACTAATAACGGAGAGCATGCAAGATCATAAACAACACATAGGTAATAGATTGATAATCAACATAACATAATATTCTCTATCCATCGGATCCCGACAAACACAACATATAGAATTACGGATAGATGATCTTGATCATGTTAGGCAGCTCACAAGATCCGACAATGAAGCACATGAGGAGAAGACAACCATCTAGCTACTGCTATGGACCCATAGTCCAGGGGTGAACTACTCACTCATCACTCCGGAGGCGATCATGGCGGTGAAGAGTCCTCCGAGAGATGATTCCCCTCTCCGGCAGGGTGCCGGAGGTGATCTCCAGAATCCCCCGAGATGGGATTGGCGGCGGCGGCGTCTCAGTAAGGTTTTCCGTATCGTGGCTCTCGGTACTGGGGGTTTCGCGACGAAGGATTTAAGTAGGCGGAAGGGCAACGCGGGGGGCCACACGAGGGCCCCACACGCCAGGGCCGTGCGGCCTAGGGCTGGGCCGCGCCGCCCTGTTGTGGCGGCGCCTCGTGGCCCCACTTCCTTTCCCCTTCGGTCTTCTGGAAGCTTCGTGCAAAAATAGGACCCTGGGCGTTGATTTCGTCCAATTCCGAGAATATTTCCTTTGTAGGATTTCTGAAACCAAAAATAGTAGAAAACAACAACTGGCTCTTCGGCATCTCGTTAATAGGTTAGTGCCGGAAAATGCATAAATATGACATATAATGTGTATAAAACATGTAGATATCATCAATAATGTGGCATGGAACATAAGAAATTATCGATACGTCGGAGACGTATCAGGCCACGCCTACAAATTCTGACAGGCTCAATACCATTCGTGCATACCTCACGCTGTAGTAAGGTAGATAAACCATCCGCAACAAAAAGAAACTGAAATGGTGAAAGGGGATCACCTTGTCAGAGGCCCTGAGAAGGCGAAAAATATTCCAAGAGGGCTCCATTAAATTTAACCTGATATCTCACCTAGGTGACGCATGACTTAATCCAGTCAATCCATTGATGAGAGAACCCCATCCTTTGCATCACTTTCCTTAGAAAATCCCAATCCACCCTGTCTTATGCTTTAAATAGATATAACTTGTAAGCACAAAAATTCTTTGACATATTTGTGTTATTCTCAATGAAGCGCATGCATTCAAAAGCAACAAGAGCATTATCTGTGATAAATCACCGTAAGGATGTTGTTTGATTGCGAGAGCAAACTAATTGTTAATAATCGGCTCTCGATTAATTTATTCAAGATTGTGCTTGCAATTTAGGGTGCGATGTTTCATTGCGCCTTAGCAATTATTTCGATGATCGCTTGATTTATCTGTGTCGTGCTTTTACTTACTAGACTAGGGAAAGAAATTGAAGCAAGAAGCTTTCAAAGATGTCTCCAGCAGTTTTAATACTGTAAAAGCCGCAGCAAACAAGCATTTTGGCATATCTGCCAAAGGAGATTCAGATATTGATGTCGTACGATAAGCAACCTTGGTCCTCCCCTCCTCTCAACAGCTAAGGTATGTATTGTTCTATTGTGGTCGCAAACTAATTCTTATCATGCTCGGTCATGAACCACATTCCTGTATATACACATTGGAAGAAGTACCGCCAAGACCAAGGGCTCCTCTGTGACTTTTACGGAAAAGTGGCGGTATTTACACACTGCATTCCTTTGCCTCCCTTTACTGTTTATAAAGTTGTTATTTCTCAAAAAATTTCATTCTTATGCATTTCTTCCATATCACTAGGGTAAATTTTCAATGGACACGAAGCAGTCACTAGTAAAAGGTGCATACAATAAGCATCTTCAGAATGACGTGGAAAATCTAGTAAGTCAAGACCTGTGTTGTTTACAGAATGATACAGTACACAGTTCCATCAACAAGTTGGATGGGTATTTACTATGTAGCTTGTATTTTCCTGAATGCATGCGCTGGTCTTTTAAATAACTGATTGCATTCGTACATGTTTGGCATCGATAGTTAATATATGTAACTCGTGGTAGCATTTCCATGATGCCCACTTTCCCAAGAAGGTACATTGCTTAGTTCTGCGATGGATAGCTCAGGTGCGTTTTAAACTAAATTCATGTTTTGGTAGGAAGCTGTTTGTAGGAGCTTTTGTGCACATCGTTGCTTGCACAAAAGTCTGCAGATTCTTTCTGCAATATAGATGCTCTGCATCTAACTGCTCTAAAGAGTGATTAACTTGCACAGCAACATATAACATTGCACACATTATTGATTATTGACAAAATCCTTTATAGAATCTATAAGCTGGCTGCATGGATGTGTTTGTTTTCAGGGAGACTCGTACACAGATAAACAACCAAGTCATGTGGATCTGTTCAAGGAGACACACCGCAACAAGGCCGACCGCTACTCCCCTGAAGTAGAACTTGTTCTTGTGAGTAAGAATTCAATGAGTTATCGCTGAAACTAAGTTATATTTTGCTTCATCTAACACCAATCTATCTTCTGTCTTTATTGCTAAACAAGCCTGAGATTGAAAAAGAGATGTCTCAACCTACTCGATCAAATCCGAGCACCCATGCAACCTGATTTACTGGGCCCGAGACGAGGGGAAAAGGGGACCTGCAAGATCTTGTCAACTCCCATAATGCTAATCTGTTCGAGCTTAACAGAAAGGTCCAGGAAGCGAGAGAGAAGCAGGCTTCCCTTGAGGCAAGACTTGAAACGTTAACAAGGTCCCTGCCCGAGTAAACATGGTGAACTGGTGGTGCTATGGTGAACAGTTGAACTGTATTTTTGGCTGGTGGTTTTGCTTTGGTGCAAGCTAAACTATTATTATTTGGAGGAGCTAAATTGTTATGTTATGGTGCGAGTACGCATGATGAATTTAAGATCGAATGTAACTTGATGCACAGTTATCTAGTTATTATGTATGTATTTTTTTTGAGTGTTTATGTATTATTTGTATGTAATAAGGCAACGGCCGTTATTTGACATGCCGGGTTTGACAGGCTGAAAGGAACGACCGAGTTGAGTTAACCAGGCCGGCATTTATCGTTTGGAAATAACGGGCTGGCTGAGAAAACCAGGTCGGGCCATTCTAACAAGCCATTATTAACGCACCAGCATTGATGGGCTGGAAGTAACAGACCGTTTTTGCAATTGATTTTTTGGGACGTTGCAATAGAGTAACATGTCGGGATAGTAAGGTCGCGCATTTAGGCTGTTAAAAGGCCGGCCTTGAGTGGGCCACGGAAAGGACCACGGTAAACGGGCTTGCCTTAATGGGCCACCACAAATGGGCCTTGTCCATAGCTGGCCACCATAAATGGCTGTCTTTTAATGGGCCGGAGTAACCTGGGCCCAAAGTCTAGTTCCGTGTCACGTGTGTTCCTACATGTGGGCCCTGATGTCCAAGTGTCGACATTTCATTTGACCACGTGTCGAGATGGTACTGGGCCTTCCACACGCACATATTTGTATTCTGAGTGACACGTGTCGACATACCAATGGCTATGCTCTAGGCACGTGTCAACCTTCGAATGCAGTTCTACATGGCCACATAGTGGGAGGAGGTTCGTCCGGAGTGGTCAGCTAGACGAAAAATATGACATCATGCGCCTTTAATCATTAGACCGACATCTCAATGATTGGTCTGATACGGTGTCCCGATCGGGGAGGCAGCCGAACGACGGTTATGCCCGTCACGACGTACCAGGCCGGGTGGGCTTTGGGTGTGGGCTAGGCCGTCACGGATCCATGACGGGATAATCTAACCGTCAGCCTGGCTATCTCTGATGCGAGGTTCGCCACGGAATTCCAAACCGTCAGTATGAGGTCTCTATGACGGATTTTTCATATTCACTGATGACCTAAAATCGTTATGGACTTGCGAATTTTTTGTAGTGTCGGGGGCTACTCCCATTGGCAGCGCTTGACACGCACTCGATAAAAATAGTGAAAGCATCAATAATAAAATGAATTCAAAGAAGAACGGACCCGAAGGTTCCAGCAAATCCAGGATCGAGCCCGGGGACTCGATTCTGTGTAGGGTAACGTTGTTTTGCCATCGAAAGTTAACCAACATCGATTTATGGAGTAAGACTGGGCTTGTTACTTTTATCCCTTACGTACGACCAAATTGCAGGACTTCACCCGAAGTCTTAGAAGACCCGATATACTAAAAGTATCGGATGATGAAAGAAGCTCAGAAAGCATTGACAGCAAAATCTTCGAGTAGTACAACTTGCGTTTACGCACGGTTGCAAACATCCGTCCCTAGACTCGGGGGCTACTCCCATCGGGAGCGCTGGGCGCGCACCCGATATCAAGCGATTTCGACCTCATACTAAATGAGAAGATTCAATTTTCTTCGACTGCTAAAGATATTCGGATGAAGGCAACTATAGTCCCTGCCCAAAGCTTCGCTTCGGCCAGTTACTCAGGGGCTACTGATTTCGGCATTACCCTTCGGGTACCCGACATTAGTCTACCTCCCTTGGCCCAACTAGGGGCTCATGAACATTGTCCAAGACTAAGGTGGACCCGTACGTCTTTTGCAATGAAGGAGACCTACCAGGAGACGAATTCTTTATGGACAATGCAAGAAGGCGTCGAGAAAGAAAACATTAGATTAGATCTCAATGTAACCTAGTCGAGTTCGGACAGGACTCTCGGGACCTGGCCTGCAAAGGCCAGGAGAGGGCCTGTCAAATATCAGACCAACAATACGTAGAAACACCGCAACTTAGAGCACAAACCCTAAAATCCTTGCCTCCCGACGAGTAGACCATACCAGCCTATCGGCTACCCCATTGTAACACGATATATTCGATAAATCTAGATCAGACAAGTAGGAAGTAAGGGTTTTACCTCATCGAGGGCCCCGAACCTGGGTAAATCTCTCTCCCCATTTGTTTGGTATACGATGTCTTGTGCTAGCCTGCAGGATTCCGTCAACCCTAATACCCTCATGGTGGGCATTGCCGAGGATCTCCCTCGTCATCATCCGCATGTTGGTTTTCCCAGCCACACGGATAAAATCTTTCAGGGCCGTAGTGAACTCGTTAAGGCGTAGATCAACGTACATCCATTGCCGCCGGTTCATCTGCGTCATATAATTAATTTTATCAAACACCATTAAAGAACATCATAAATAGTGAAATGACCACTGTGCAAATGGAATAGTAAAGTTGCTAACGTTGATTGTTGTGCGTATACTTTATGGGTATATCAACGACATGGCCTGGATCCGGCAAGCCCGGGTGGCCCACAGACGGTGATGGTGGCATGTGGCCCATCGGGCGGCCCAGTTGCTGTTGATCATGAAGGATGAAGTCCAGCCCAGGAACAAGGAGCCGGATCTCAACCGACCTACGAAGGAGGCCGGATCCGTGGAGGCCCATAAAGTATCCGGATCCAGCACGACCAAGAGGGAAGGCGGATCCTTGACGTACACGGCAAGATATTGTACCGTAGTTAGGCAACTTGTATTCCGGCTAGGACTCTCCATGTAAACCCTAGATCCGTGCGTCTATATAAGACGGATCCCGGGAGCCCTAGAGGCACAACCACAACCATTGTAACAACGCGCAAGCGCCCAGATAATTCCAGACAAGCGGCAGTAGGCCCTGTGATCGTGCAGGTGTTCCGAAGCTGGGTAACTCGCGTACTACCGTCCCGAGGACACTCCGCCCTATGGCCCCTACTTCTTTCCCCCTCGTGAGGATCCCTCCTCCGAGGTACCGTCTACTAAGCAACGACAGTTGGCGCCCACCGTGGGGCCTGCGGCGTCTGGAGGCCGGAACCGGGAGGGTTCCGCCATGGGAAGCTACGACGACACGATCCTGGTGGGGCGTGTTCTTTACGCCGGAAACTTTCCGATCGTCCCTCCGGACGAGTGCTGGATTCCGGCTAAGACCAACCCCGTCAAGCTCTCCATCGTCCCAATCGGCGGCATCCACAGCTTCATCGGCGAAACCGTCGATTCCGACGGGAACGCACTGGTAAGTAACGCCGACGCGACCGCCGCTGAGCAGGACGCAGTCGCGAAGATCCGATCTGAGTCGCAGGAACTTCCTAAGGAAGATTCCGCCTTAGATCTGGAAAAATCAAAGCCCACACAATCCGCCCTTGAGCAGGAAATAACGGTGGAAGACCAATGCAGATCCGCCTGGGTCTCCCAGGTGTTAGAGAAGCAAAGGTGTCACTTCGTGCACTTCATAGCCCATACCGCCGGAGCCGCCCCTCAAGAAGTCGGAGCTGGCCCCGTGCAGGTCGAGGCCCCGGAAAACGGCGACCACTACTAGGAAAAGGCCTATAGATGAAAATAGCACTACCGGCGCACCAGCAAATCCATGCGCCGGTGGCAAAATACCGCCGGCGAGCCATGTTAGGCCGCGCCGGCGAAGAACCTATGCTGCCGGCGCACAAGCAAATTTAGTGCGCCGGGAATAAAATTCGAAGAATTCTGGCCGGAAACAAAAAATCTGGGCACCTTACCCCCGGCGCACCTCTATGGTGGTGCGCCGGTGGTACACAATTTACCACCGCGCACCACCATAGAGGTGCGCCGGGTAGGTGCCTAGATTTTCTCTCGCGCCCCCGGGAATCGCCTTTTCAGTTTTCGAAAAAATAAAAGAAAATGATAGAAAATTCAAAAAATAAAATCCTTTGAACTGCCCATGTATTATGTAATCTAGCTTTAATAAAAATTTGAAAAAATGAATTTCGATATATTATGCAAAATGGCGTCATCTTTCGGTAAAACGGGATTTCTGGTTGCATACGACCTCCGATGAAAAACTTGTTTATATCAAAATCTATCTACGCGAAATTTCCTATTCGAATTCAACCGCCTACGGCCGTTTGGACAAAAAATGGATTCGTCAATTGGAAAACAGAAACAGGACTTTTTTCAGGTTTAAGATTTGGGTGAAAAAATAATAATTTACCCCCGGCGCACCACCATAATAGGTGCGCCGGCGGTAAGCTGTACTATATATTCATGCCGGCCCTCCTCCCTCTTCTCTTTCCTCACTTCTCCCCCTTCTTCTCTTTCCCTCCTCCTCTTCTCCTTGCAATACTCACCGACGGCCTCCTCCTCCTACTACTCCGGTGACCTCCTACTACTCCGGTGACCTCCTACTACTCCGGCTCGGATGACCTCCTCCTCCTCCTCCTCCGGTAATCTCCTCCACCTCGGGGCTCTACCTCCATCTCCGGCCTTCTCCTTCTCCTCCTCTTCCACCACCTCCACCTCCGGCCATCTTCTCCTCCTCCTCCTCCTCTCCTAAACCACAACCACCTCCGGCCTCATCCTCCTCCTCCTCCTCCTCCTCCTAAACCACCACCACCTCCGGCCTCATTCTCCTCCGGCGCGGAAACGACGACAAGGCGACGCACGACCACTGTTTTCAAGGACCCGAGCTAGATGAACCCGAGCTAGATCTAGATCTAGATCTAGATCTGGATCGGGCTTTTTTTTGAATTTCGAAAAAACGTACCGCCGGCGCACCAGGCCTGGTTCGCCGGGGATAATTCATGTTGCTGCTGGCGCACCAGCTGGTGCGCCGGCGGTAACTTGTTACCACCAGCCTGCTCGCACCGGCGGGCTCTGGTGCGCCGGCAATAGCCGTTTTTGGTGCGCCGGCAATAAGGCTTTTCCTTGTAGTGGACGCTCCGGATCAGCAGGAGGCTGTCGGAGAAAGCGATGCCCCGGGTGAAGAATCGATCCTGGGCAACCTGAGCCCAACATCCGATGATTCCTCCTCTATGGACACGGAAGAGTTCAACCGCAAGATAGAAGAACTTGGAGGCGGTGAGCAACCTGACGTCGATTCCGCCCAGCCTATGCAGGTTCTTGTAACCGTGGCACCGCTGGATCAGCAGGAAACGGAAGATGAAGACTCCACCTCCGACCCAGGACCATCCAACGCAGGATCTCCGTTGTCACGGGAACGGCCGCGCAAGGAAGTTTTGTCCCCATAAGAGATTGTCGAGCAAGCACGCATGGATTTGGTCGCGCAGTCTGATGTCCTCAACAAGCCGATAACCCCCGACAACGTCGCAGATCTGGAGGCTTTAGAAGCCACAAGGAAGGAAATGCTGGCTACTGCCAAGAAGTTTGCCAACACCGCAGCTGCGATGCTGGATGAGAGGACAGAGGCTGCAAACTTCGTGGTCCACTTTCAGAAGAAGGATCGCGAGGTCGATGAATCTCTTGCAAAGGTCAAGGAACTCAGAAAGCACTGGGAGGAAAAGGTGAAGCATGTTCAGGAGGAGGAAGATAGAATCAGACGAGAAGCTATCCCTCCCCGCAGGATTACCTTCGCAACCCCCACATAACAGCAACCTCTCACAACTCCAAAGGACAACATGAAGAAGGCTGCTGAGCTCCTGAAAAAGAAGGACGAGGAGATTGACATCAACTACGTCCGGAAGCTCGTTGCTTCAGTGATGCAACAACAGAGTAAGGTAGATACTTCGCGCAGGTTGGAGTCCAATCCGGATCACTGCTTATCCACCGCGCAGAAGGACGCCCTAGGAGATCAACATCGTGATGGCGAATCGCGCACCGGATCCACGGAACGCAGGAGAAAAGTCAGGGAACATCCGAATCCAATCCCGGTGCCCTCGGATTCGAACCCGAAAAACCCGGCAAAGGGAAAGGACCCGATGTATACTGGCAGAGACAAGTATCGTAACCCATCACCACCACCCGGGACTTCGCGTCCTCCGCTGCCCCCTCGTCGTCGCAGTCTTGCCGGAAACACTAGGCCCCATGGGCCAGGTGGAATCAACATCCGCGACAACATGCCACCGCCTAGGAACAGGGACCGCACGCTGGAGCCACGCAGGAGCCGGAACCAAGACCATGAGCCTGAGCCTCGTCGGAACCAAGACCGCGAGCCAGAGCCTCACAGAAGTCAAGGACGCGAGCCTGAACCCAGAAGGAGCCGGAACGAAGAGCACGCGCCTGAGCCCCGCAGGAGCCGGAATGACGGCGGCAACCACCACCAAGAGGAAGGAAGCCACCGAAGTCGGAGCCAGCCGCGGGAAGACCGCCGGGAATCTGAAGGCGGAAGAACATCTTACAGGCCCCCTCACAGATCTCCATCGCCACCACCTAGTGGAGGCGGAGGAGGAGGCGGAGGCGGGGGCCGGAGATCCCGTTCCCGCTCAAAATCACCTGGCGGCGGTCCCCGCGACGCTCGGGAACGTCTCAAAGAGTACAGATCCGACTACATCGGCCCAAAGTGCTTTGGCCGGATGATCCGAGAGGAACCAAAGCCAAGAAGCTTGAACCTTAAGCTACCCGGAAATCTGAAGCATTATGATGGCAGCGAGAGGCCGGATACCTGGACCGAGGATTACTACAATGCAGTAACCTTTGCCGGAGGAACCCCGAATATAGCCTGCCGCATGCTCCAGTTGTACCTTATTGGCTCAGCGACCTCGAGGAAAACACCATCTTTTGCTGGTTTGACCTGAAGAAGGCTTTCGAGAACCACTTCAGAGGCACCTACAAGAGACCGGCCACCACAAGCGACCTTTAGGCCTGCATCCAGAAGAAGGGTGAAACATCCAGAAGTTTCCTAACCCGATGGTTGGCGACCAGAAACGAGTGCGAGAACGTAGATAACCGCACAGCAATGCACGCCTTCATTGGTGGCCTGCAGCGTGGAGGGCTGCTGCGGCACAAGCTTACCTGCCTGGTGAATGCGAACAAACTCACGCTTGATGAGATGATAAACATCGCCAGCGATCACACTGCCGCCGATGACGATGCAGGCGGAGATCTCGCAGCTACAGCCATACCCCTGCATCAACAAAAGAAAAACCGTGACAATGGCGTCAGTAACAGCAACAAGCGGAAGAACCCCCTGAAGACCAGAAAGGCGGAGGATCCGACATGGTCGCCATGACATTCCAACGCGGAGGTCCAGGAGGCGGAAGAGGCCGCGGACGTGGAGGCGGAGCAGGCAGGGGCCAGCAACGCGCCGACGAGGTCACCGCAGCCGGATCCCGCGCCCCCCAAATGTACGAAGAATACAACAGGGATATGCCGTGCTTGGCTCATCTAGATCCGGGTACGGGCAAATCCACTCACACCAATCGTAACTGCAAGTGGGTCAATGATCTGAAAAACGACCCGGAGGCAGGGTACAAACGAGCCCGGAAGCACCGCCCACGCGGCAAAGGAGGCAAGGGCAAGAACAAGGACAAAGAAGAGGACAGTTCCGAGGCAATGGACGAAGATGACGCTTCGCCGGATCCTAAAGAGGGTACCGCAGCTAACAAATCCAACCCCTTCGGGACAAAGAGTGCTGGGGCTTACCACACCTTCCTCGGAACCCCCACATTCCGTGCCAAGAAATCGGCGCTCCGACTCTTGAACGCCACAGTTCCGGCTGTGCCGCAGTATGTCAAGTGGTCGGAGAAAGCCTATACTTTTGACAAGTCGGATCACCCGGCCGTCATTCGCAAAGAGTGCTACGCTCTGGTTGTAAGTCCCCGCATCGACGGGTTCGACTTCTCCAAGTGCCTTATGGATGGCGGAGCTAGCCTGAACATCATGTACCTGGAGAGTCTGGAGAGGATGAACCTCACGAAGGAACAGCTCAAGCACAGCACCACTGAATTCCATGGTGTGGTACCGCGAAGAGATGATCACGTTTGAAGTAGTGCCCTTCAAGAGCTCCTACCATGTAATCTTCGGCAAGCCCACCTACCACAAGTTCCACGCCAAGGCATGCTACATCTACAACAAGCTCAAGATTCCGGGTCCTAACGGCATGATCACCGTGTCCGGAGACTACAAGAAAGCTAGGGACTGCGAGGAGGGCGAGGCCGCCTTCGCAGAATCCGTCCTATCTGCAGAGGAGCTGCAAGGCTACAGAGCCGCGGTGGATCCGACTGAGATGCAGACCACCAAGAAGCAGATCTCCGAACAGAAAACCTCGTTCAAGGCCGCGATAGAAACCAAGAAGCACGACCTCATTGAAGGCGATGACTCCAAGCAGGTTTCAGTCGGAGCCAACATGGAACCCAAATAGGAAAGCGCGCTCGTCGAGTTCCTCCGAGCTAACATGGATATCTTCGCATGGCAGCCTTCTGACATGTCCGGAGTACCAAGGGAACTCGCCGAGCATTACCTCAACATAAATCCGGGTGCAAAACCAGTGAAGCAAGCTATGCGACGCTTTGGAGACAAGAAGCGCCGCGCCATAGGAATGGAATTAGCAAAGTTACTAGAGGCAGGTTTTGTAGTAGAAGTTATCCATACTGAGTGGGTCGCAAACCCCGTCCTTGTACCCAAAAAGAATTCTGAAATACTAAGAATGTGCATCGGTTACTCCGGCTTGAATAAGCATTGTCCGAAGGATCCGTTCCCTTTGCCGTGCATTGACCAAGTCATTGATTCGACGGCAGGGGCGAAACTTCTGTGTTTTCTTGACGCATATTCCGGTTATCATCAGATCCGGATGAAGAAGTCCGACCAAAAGGCGACCTCATTCATCACACCCTTTGGCACTTACTGCTATGTTACTATGCCCTTTGGCTTAAAAAACGCAGGTGCCACATACCAACGTACGATGCAGCGGTGCTTGAAGGACCAAATTGGCCAGAACGTACACGCTTACGTCGACGACATCGCGGTCATGACCCGAAAGGGATCCGACTTGATCAGCGACCTTAAGGAAACCTTTGACAATCTCTGAAGGTACAAGATGATGTTAAACCCGCTGAAGTGCATCTTTGGCGTGCTAGCCGGAAAACTCCTTGGCTTCATTGTTTCCCACAGGGGAATCGAAGTTAACCCGGAAAAAATCAAGGCTATCCTGAACATCAAAAGACCAACTTGTCTCAAAGATGTGCAACGATTAACTGGTTGTGTAGCAGCAATCAGTAGATTTGTTAGCCGTCTTGGCGAGAAGGCCCTACCTCTATACAAGCTGCTGAAGAAAATAGACAAGTTTGTTTGGGATGAGGCAGCAGACGAAGCACTTCAGGGATTGAAGAACATACTCTCCTCACCCCCCATATTGGCAGCTCCAGCTGAGTCAGAGCCAATGCTCCTCTATATGGCAGCCACCAACAAGGTAATCAGCATCGTAATCGTGGTGGTACGACAGGAAGAAGGACACGAGCATGGAGTCCAAAGGCCCGTCTATTACATTAGCGAAGTCTTGACCGAATCCAAACATAGATATCCTCACTTTCAGAAGCTAGCTTACGGAGTTTTCCTAGGCAGCCGGAAGCTGAGACACTACTTCCAGGAGCACCCCATGACAGTGGTGAGCAAAGCCCCACTGGCAACTATCATCAACAACTCCGACGCAACAGAGCGTGTAGCAAAATGGGGCATTGAATTATCTGCCTTTGATATCAACTACGAAGCCAGAACTGCAATCAAGTCTCAAGTTCTAGCGGATTTCATCGCGGATTGGACTGAAGCGCCGGAAGGCACACCTGTGCCGGAACCTGAAGCTTGGGTCATGCACTTTGACGGATCCAAGCAACATCAAGGCTCGGGGGCTGGAGTCACCCTGAAGTCCCCTACCGGAGAAGAACTGCAGTACGTCCTGCAGATTCACTTCGAAGCTACAAACAATATGGCGGAATACGAGGCTCTACTACACGGTCTGCGCATCGCTAATGAAATTGGGATCAAGAACATCATATGCTGCGGAGCTTCCGACCTGGTGGCACAACAAGTAGCCGGAACCTGGAACGCCAGAAACTCCGTCATGGCGGCTTACAGAGATGAAGTTGACGAGATCGCCAAGTGCTTCCTCGGATACGAAGTCAAGTACGTCAGGAGAGACGATAACACAGCGGCAGATATTCTGTCCAAGCTCGGATCCGGCAGGCAACCAATTCCGCCTGGCATTTTCCTTGAGCATCTACGGATACCCTCAGTGAAGGGCGCAAACCCGGAAAATCCTGATCTGGCAGTTTCTCCGGCTAAGGAAGTGATGGCTATCATTCCGGCCTGGACTCAGCCGTTCCTGGATTACCTCATTGATCGAAAGTTGCCGGAGGACGAGGTCCACACACGACAGATCATCAGGCGAGCTAGATCCTACACAATTGTTGATGGACAACTCTACAAACGAAGCGCAAACGGGGTATTTCTCAAATGTGTCTCCAATCAAGATGGCATTGAAATCCTCCGAGAGATCCACGCAGGGGATTGCGGGCATCATGCCGCCCCCAGGTCCCTCGTTGCAAAAGCTTTTCGGTTAGGATTTTACTGGCTAACAGCTAAAGAAGACGCTGAGAAGCTGGTGAAAACTTGCCGAGGTTGTCAGTACTACGCTACTCAACCAAACGCTCCAGCCCAAGAGCTGAAGACCATACCTATCACCTGACCATTTGCGGTCTGGGGGCTCGATATGGTTGGTAAATTAAAGAAATCATCTCCTGGTGGTCATGAATACCTCCTGGTCTCTATTGACAAGTTCAGTAAGTGGATCGAGGCAAAGCCAGTGAGAAAAGCCGACGGTGCTACGGCACTAAAATTTGTATGCAGCCTCGTGACGAGATTTGACATCCCACACAGCATAATCACAGACAATGGCACAAACTTTGCGCAAGGAGAACTCAAGGATTATTGCAATGAAGTTGGGATCCGGCTTGACCTTGCATCTGTGGCCCACCCACAATCCAATGGTCAGGTCGAACGAGCCAATGGCCTTATACTAGCCGGAATTAAACCACGACTCGAAGAACCGCTGCGACGCGCAGCCGGAGCTTGGGCTGATGAGTTAGACTCTGTCCTGTGGAGTTTACGAACTACCCCTAACAGGTCAACTGGATTTACTCCGTTCTTCCTGGTATACGGATCCGAAGCTGTGCTCCCCACTGACATCATCCATGATTCACCGCGAGTTTCCGCCTACGATGAAGAGACTGCTGACGAGGCTCGACAGCTATCTGTGGACCTGATCGAAGAAGCTCGGAATTTAGCTGACCAACGCTCCACCATCTACCAGCAGAAACTCCGACGCTATCACAGCCGTCGAGTTCGGAACCGCTCGTTCATGGTCGGAGACTTAGTCCTCCGCCTTCGCCAGGTGAAAGATCACAAGTTGCAATCTCCATGGGAAGGACCTTTTGTCATCAGCAAAGTGCTACACAACGGATCTTACTACCTTGTTGATTTCCGGGAATTAAAGGACACACCTGATAACTGGTACCGGAAACGAAAACGAGAGGATCCGGGTGACATATATGATGAAACAGATCGTCCCTGGAATATAGCTCAGCTACGTCCTTTCCACACTTAGCATTTTTACACATTACATACCTTGTAATATATATGATACATGATCAATGAAATAAAGCTTTTGGTTCACTCTTAGAGTCTTTTACCTCCTTTATTTTTTCATTTTTGGATCGTGTATGTTTTCCGACTAAAACCGCAGAGCTGGATCTTTCCGCCTATGCGTGTGATACGTCTCCAACGTATCTATAATTTCTGATGTTCCATGCTTGTTTATGACCATACCTACATGTTTTGCTCACACTTTATAATGTTTTTATGCGTTTTCCGGAACTAACCTATTAACAAGATGCCACAGTGCCAGTTTCTGTTTTCTGTTGTTTTTGGTTCCAGAAAGGTTGTTCGGGCAATATTCTCGGAATTGGACGAAATCAAGGCCCACGATCTTATATTTCCACGAAGCTTCCAGAACACCGGAGAGGCACCAGAGGGGAGGCCCAGGGCCTCCACACATGGTGGCGGCGCGGCCAGAGGGGGGGCGCGCCCCCCTACTGTGTGGGCCCCCTAGAACCCTTCCGACTCCGTTTCTTCGCCTATATAAGTCGTCGTGACCTAAAACCTCGACACGAATTGATGAAACTCCAAAAAGACTCCAGGGGCGCCGCCGCCATCGCGAAACTCCAATTCGGGGGACAGAATCTCTGTTCCGGCACGCCGCCGGGACGGGAAGTGCCCCCAGAAGCCATCTCCATCGACGCCACCGCCTCCATCATGCTCTGTGAGTAGTTTCCCCATGGACTACAGGTTCTAGCTGTAGCTAGTTGGTACTCTCTCCCCGATGTACTTTAATACAATGATCTCATGAGCTGCCTTACATGATTGAGATTCATCTGATTTAATCGGTGTTGTGTTTCTTGGGATCCGATGGATTGTTACATTATGATTAGTCTATCTATAAAGTTTGTGAAGTTATTGTTGCTGCAATCATGTTGTGTTTAATGCTTGTCACTAGGGCCCGAGTGGCATGATCTTAGATTTAAGCTCTATACTTATTGCTTAGATTGTATCAACAAGTTGTTTGCACATGTCTATGTCCGGAACCCGAGGCCCCAGAGTGACATCAACTGGGATAACCGGAGGGGAAGGCTTAGATATGAGGATCACATGTTTTCACGGAGTGTTAATGCTTTGCTCCGGTGCTCTATTAAAATGAGTACCTTAATTTCCAGTAGATTCCCTTGAGGCCCGGCTGCCACCGGCTGGTAGGACAAAAGATGTTATGCAAGTTTCTCATTGCGAGCACGTATGACTATATATGGAAAACATGCCTACATGATTAATAATCTTGATGTTCTGTCTTAATGCTATTTCAATCCTATCAATTGCCCAACTGTAATTTGTTCACCCAACACTTGTTATTGGAGAGTTACCACTAGTGTAGATAGCTGGGAACCCCGGTCCATCTTTCATCATCATATACTTGTTCCTACATGTCATTGGAAGTAGTATCAACTATTTTCCGGTGCCATTGCTCTCATATTACTGCTACTGCTGCTGTGTTACTGTTACTACTGCTCTCATATTACTGCTGCTTTCACATCACCCCTGTTACTAGTGCTTTTCCAAGTGCAGCTGAATTGACAACTCAGTTGTTAAGGCTTATAAGTATTCTTTACCTCCCCTTGTGTCGAATCAATAAATTTGGGTTTTACTTCCCTCGAAGACTGTTGCGATCCCCTATACTTGTGGGTTATCAAGACTATTTTCTGGCGCCGTTGCCGGGGAGGCATAGCTCTACTCATAAGTTCACCTGGGGAGTACACTCTACCTCTCTCTCTGTTTTATTTTATTTTGTTTTTCTTAGTTTACTTTTGTCTAGTTTATTTTTGCTTAGTTTATTTCTGTCTAGTATTATTTTGCTTAGTTTACTTTTGTCTAGCTTGTTTTTGTCTTGTTTTACGTTTCTCATATACCCAAAAATCCATACAAATTTGAAAAACCTAAAAATTAAAAACTGTTGTTATGGGAGAACCCACAACCTATTTGGAGCTTATAGTATTATATAATAATTATAGAGAATCAAGAAAGGGTAAAGTTATGAGTGATGTGATAGAAAAATTGAATACAATTGCTAAAATCTTGCTTAAACGCCATGATATAAATTGTTGCTCTAAAGAGGATACTAAACATTTGAACTTTCAATGTGGCTTTAGTGAGGAAGTTTTAATTAAGAACTATAATTGGAATAACTGTATTCACACTACAAGAGATGGGACATTTGTTGAGAAGGCCTGCTATGTATCCCTGCACTTGTGGGTCATCAAGGCTATTTTCTCGGCGCTCGTTGCCGAAGTGAGGCATAGCTCTACTCATAAGTTCACCCGAGGTAGCACTCCACCTCTCTCTCTCGCTTTTATTTTATTTTGCCTTGCTAGTTTATACATGCCTAGTTTGTTTGTGCTTAGCTTATTGCTGTCTAGTTTTATTTTGCTTGAGTTTTGCCTTTGTCTAGTTTATTTTTGTCTAGTTTTATTTTCCCTATATACCCGAAAAATCCATAAAAAATTTGGAAAAAACCTAAAAACTGGAAATCGCTATTGTGGAGGAATCCCACAACCTATTTGGGCTCATAGCATTATATAATAATTATAGAGAATCTTAAGGGCGGGAAAGTTAGTGAGCGCCGTGATAGAAAAATTAAATACAATTGCTAAAATCTTGTAACCTACATGGTCACTAAGCTATCCGCTCTAAACAGGATACTAAACACCTTAAATTCTCAATGCTGGCTTTAGTGAGGAAGTTTTACCTCCTAAGAACATTCCTGTATTTTAACCTAGCTATATTCATTTTGGGCCCGAAGAGGTAGAGACAATTTGTCTTATTTATGGGAGCCTCTCGAGATAGAATCATTCATGTCTAAGATTGTGAAACTCAGGCTTTGTTTGTAAGGCCTTAAAGATTAATGCACTCTTCTATCCTAAATTTTTGCATAGAAAGTTACATCGATAATCCTTATATCTGTTATTGTGATTATAAAGAGAGACTCATTAATGCACAAGAATGCACTCACGATTTGGTGCGGGAACCAGTGGAAGAGGAAATTGATGGACTCTGAAAGCTCATTGGATGAAAAGAAGAAGGAGAAGTGACAGGACAAGCAGGATAAGGATGCGTTAACTACCTCCATGCCAGCCTTCTAATGAGAGTAACTCTTTATCTCTCTTACACTATTTGATTGTCCTCCATGCTTAATGAAAGAGGATGGAATGTCAGTGTTCCCACAGTGGATTCTCTTGGAAATATTCCCTATATGAGTAAAACTTTGTGAGAATAATTGTGCTATCGATTATCTCATGATAATCACATTGCTATTTTGATAAATCTTATGATAATGCTTTGTTTGTGCCTGGATGTCAGTGCATGGTACTAAGGAGTTTGCTTGCTTGACAAATGTTTATGATAAATCTCTAGATGATGGTCCTATGTTACTTGATAATATTAATTTATACTACTAATGAAATGGGATTGGAGAGTCTCTTGGACTTTATCTGATGAGTCCCATATCTTTTGAGATTGATCAATCATTTTTTTATATTATTGATAAGAGGGTTTGAAAGTTTTAATCCTATTATTTCTGAGGCAGTGATAAAATTATGTGTTTGTGAATCATGAAAAGCATGCTTTATGTGATAGTTATATTGTTGAGTTTATCCATGAAGCTACTGAAAATTATTATGAGAGGGAAAATAATGGTTGTAGAAATTTGCATGGTACTAAAACACCTCTCTCTACATCTTTGAAAATTTTGAAGTTGCTCTTGTTTTTATCTTCTTATGCTTGATACTTTTTGTTTTCCTTTATAGTTTATTTTGTGTGTGGGAGTGATTCTGCTCTCTGGAAGTGGGTGACATTCCACGCGCTGGGTGTACCAAACAATATAAGCTTGTTACATCTTTCCAAATCTTGACTAAACGATAAACCTTTTTGAGTCATTAGCATGTTTATTACCCTCGCTTTTATTTTGTATCTTGGAAGTTGTTACTCTTTGTAGCAACCTCTCCTTATCTTTATTTTATTGCATTAGTAAGTCTCCTAATGAGAAGGTTGATACTAGATTTGGATTGCAAAAGCGAAGCAATTCTTGTCTGTCATGAATTGACGAAGAACTCTGTGAGAGCTCAGAATGTCACTTATACGTCGTGATCCTCGGACCTATTTAATATAACTTTAATTAGTTTTAGTTTTCTAGTTGAGCAACGGAAGTACCTTTCAGAATTAAATTTTGGTTGTTAAATTTGTGGGTCGTCTCTGGTTTTGCATTGTCTCTTTGTGGACTTTAAATAGGAAAACTCTAGAGAAGGCACTTTGAGAAGTGTAGTGCTGAATTGAACGAAAAGAAGCAAACTACCGTTGTTTTGGAAAGTATGGGTGAGCGATCTGAGAAAGCACAAAAAGGAAAGCACTATCATTTCATTATAGTATGCAGTGCTGCTCCGCCGTGGGCTTTTTCTCGAAGTCGCAACAAGAAGATCAAGCGGGGGGATCTGAACCAATACACTTCGACGATAGAGCTACTCAAACTGGCCTGCAAAGCTGTAGCTAATGTTATCATTAAGTTAACTTTATTAGTACATCTTTCTAGTCAAGATGGATTAAAGTTTTTTTGAGTACTAACCCTCTAATGAAGTTTATACAGGAAGTTTGATGAAGAAAGCGCGAAGTTTTCCAAGTTAAAGAGGAAGATATCAGTCAGCGAAGAGTGAAAAGTCTAAGCAGGGATTCCCCACGTGGTTGTCTTGCATATTTCAAGAAAGATATTTGATCTAAGCAGGGATTCTGAGCATCCCCTTCTTCATCAAGCATCGGGTTTCTTTATTGAACTATATTTTATTCGGTCAAATCATATATTACTTGTTTCCATATTTTAGGTGAATAAATTCGGACCTAGCAATCCTTGTGTGGGAGAGTATTTGCAGCTCACCTTTTTCTGAACAACGGTGTTCCCGTTTTATTGTGTTCATGAGCGGAGTAGAAAACATTTGCACTTATTGTTATTTGGTTGGAAAGCAGAAAAATGCTTCATGTTGTCTTGGATAATTTGATACTTGGCATTGGAATTGTTTGAGCTCTCAAGTAGATCATGTTTCTGCCTCTTGCATCATGTATTTTAAACCTATTAGTGGAGAAATACTCGTAGAGCTTGTTGAAGAATTGGTTGCATGATTGGTCTCTCTAAGGTTCCCAAGATATTTTGGTAAAAGTGTTGAGCAACTAGGAGGAGACGATGTAGAGTTTTATAA
>NC_061514.1:224613638-224639783 GCF_022539505.1 Lolium rigidum
GTCTCCGAGAATCACAGAATATAATGAAGAAACTTCCAGAAGAGCATTAGAAGATGACGTTGACGCACTCGACGAAGCTCGAGACGAAGTATTGTCAAGGGTCACCAAGTATCAGCAAGACTTGAAAAATTACCACAGTCGACGTTTGCGACCAAGGTCCTTTCGGGTTGGAGACTTAGTTTTGCGACTCAATCAAGATCGTACTGAAAAACTTGAGTCGCCTTGGCTTGGCCCTTACATCGTCACGGAAGTAATCGAAGGAGGAGCATACAGGATTAAAGATAAGAAGACAGGGGTTCCCGAGAAAAACCCCTGGAACGTAGCACAGCTAAGGCGTTTCTACGCCTAGTATCAAAATATAGCTCTCCTTGTAAAAATACAATGTACTGAAACGCCCGCGAGTTTTCAGACGCACTCTTTTCCTTTTTCGGGGCACCGAGTGGGGCCGGGAAAGGTTTTTAATGAGGCGGGCTCGCGGTGCTGCAATATAATAAAGATAGTGGAGATATATATCTTTTCCTTCGACATGCTCAGGGGTTTACGCCTCGAAGTTACAATATATATACAATATATATACAATATATATGAGTTTAACTGACAAAGTTATTTCGCCTTGGTACCAAATACCTCGCCAGATAAAAAGAAGATACAAAATAGCAATCAAAACAGAACAAAAACACTCGGGGGCTAGTACCCGCAAATATAGTATATTCAGAAAGAACTCAGCTGCCTTGGTTTAAAAACCTCGCATATACACGATAAAGAGATTTACCACCAAAACACTCGGGGGCTTGGTGAAGAAAAAATATATTCTTTGGCTTTACAATATAGAATATGTTTACAACATACAAGATGCAATTCTTGAGAAAGTTCGACAAGTTACAAGAAAAATATCAATCCCTACCTAATATACTATCTATGGACAGCCCTTTGTTATTTGCAGCAGTTGTCGTATGTTCAGCATAAGTTCCTTTGACAAAGAACTCAGAATCCATCCGAAGGAGCTCATCCATCATTTCCTCGGCTACAGGAGTTACAATATCATTGATTTTGTCGATGTTCCTTTTTCTCTTCGAATGCTTGGCCAGGCACTTGGAGACAATCGTCGTCAGGTCTAAATTTCGGTAGCATATCTGTATCATAATCATGGCGAATCTTGCTCCAGCAGACAGTTGAGCTCGCACAAAGTTATGAATACGAGGAGCGTCCCGAAATTTTTCTATGAGACCAAGAAGAGTAGCGGGTGCCTCGTTCCGAGGAAACATTGTCTTATACACCAGGGACAAGGTCCTGGTGCAGAAATCAAGGAACTCGCGAACCTGACAAGCGTGGTCTTGAAACCTGACAATTTGTCGGGTACGTTCCGGGGTGGCCCAGAAAAGAGACCCATGGTCAAGAGAAAGGTTAACAAGAAGATTGGTGATGCGTGCAGTTGACACACGTCCGTTGGGAACCCCAAGAGGAAGGTGTGATGCAGACAGTAGCAAGTTTTCCCTCAGAAAGAAACCAAGGTTTATCGAACTAGGAGGAGCCAAGAAGCACGTTGAAGGTTGATGGTGGCGGAATGTAATGCGGCGCAACACCAGGGATTCCGGCGCCAACGTGGAACCCGCACAACACAACCAAAGTACTTTGCCCCAACGAAACAGGTGAGGTTGTCAATCTCACCGGCTTGCTCGTGAACAAAGGATTAACCGTATTGTGTGGAAGATGATTGTTTGCGGAAAACGAGTAAAGAACAATTGCGATAGATTGTATGCGATGTAAAGAATAGGACCGGGGTCCACGAGTTCACTAGAGGTGTCTCTCCTATAAGATAAAAGCATGTTGGGTGAACAAATTACAGTCGGGCAATTGACAAATAGAGAGGGCATAACAATGCACATACATGATATGATAAATATAGTGAGATTTAATTGGGCATTACGACAAAGTACATAGACCGCTATCCAGCATGCATCTATGCCTAAAAAGTCCACCTTCAGGTTATCATCCGAACCCCTTCCAGTATTAAGTTGCAAACAACAGACAATTGCATTAAGTATGGTGCGTAATATAATCAATAACTACATCCTTAGACATAGCATCAATGTTTTATCCCTAGTGGCAACAGCACATCCACAACCTTAGAACTTTCTGTCACTGTCCCGCATTTAATGGAGGCATGAACCCACTATCGAGCATAAATACTCCCTCTTGGAGTTAAGAGCAAAAACTTGGCCGCAGCCTCTACTAATAACGGAGAGCATGCAAGATCATAAACAACACATAGGTAATAGATTGATAATTAACATAACATAGTATTCTCTATCCATCGGATCCCGACAAACACAACATATAGCATTACGGATAGATGATCTTGATCATGTTAGGCAGCTCACAAGATCCAACAATGAAGCACATAAGGAGAAGACGACCATCTAGCTACGCTATGGACCCATAGTCCAGGGGTGAACTACTCACTCATCACTCCGAGACGATCATGGCGATGAAGAGTCCTCGGAGGATGATCCCCTCCGGCGGTGCGGAGATGATCTCGAATCCCCGAGATGGGATTGGCGGCGGCGGCGTCTCGGTAAGGTTTTCCGTATCGTGGCTCTCGGTGCCGGGGGTTTCGCGACGAAGGCTTTAAGTAGGCGGAAGGGCAACGCGGGGGCCACACGAGGGCCCCACACGCCGGGGCCGCGCGGCCTAGGGCCGGGCCGCGCCGCCCTGTTGTGGCGGCGCCTCGTGGCCCCACTTCCTTTCCCCCTCGGTCTTCCGGAAGCTTCGTGCAAAAATAGGACCACGGGCGTTGATTTCGTCCAATTCCGAGAATATTTCCTTTGTAGGATTTCGAAACCAAAAACGAGTAGAAAACAACAACCGGCTCTTCGGCATCTTGTTAATAGGTTAGTGCCGGAAAATGCATAAATACGACATATAATGTGTATGAAACATGTAGATATCATCAATAATGTAGCATGGAACATAAGAAATTATCGATACGTCGGAGACGTATCAGCATCCCCAAGCTTAGTTCCGCTCGTCCCGAGCAGGTAAACGATAACAAAGATAATTTCTGGAGTGACATGCCATCATAACCTTGATCATACTATTGTAAGCATATGTAATGAATGCAGCGATCAAAACAATGGTAATGACATGAGTAAACAAATGAATCATAAAGCAAAGACTTTTCATGAATAGTACTTCAAGACAAGCATCAATAAGTCTTGCATAAGAGTTAACTCATAAAGCAATAAATCAAAGTAAAGGTATTGAAGCAACACAAAGGAAGATTAAGTTTCAGCGATTGCTTTCAACTTATAACATGTATATCTCATGGATAGTGTCAATGTAAAGTAATATAACAAGTGCAATATGCAAGTATGTAGGAATCAATGCACAGTTCACACAAGTGTTTGCTTCTTGAGGTGGAGAGAGATAGGTGAACTGACTCAACATAAAAGTAAAAGAAAGGTCCTTCAAAGAGGAAAGCATCGATTGCTATATTTGTGCTAGAGCTTTTATTTTGAAAACATGAAACAATTTTGTCAACGGTAGTAATAAAGCATATGAGTTATGTAAATTATATCTTACAAGTTGCAAGCCTCATGCATAGTATACTAATAGTGCCCGCACCTTGTCCTAATTAGCTTGGACTACCGGATCATCGCAATACACATGTTTTAACCAAGTGTCACAAAGGGGTACCTCCATGCCGCTCGTACAAAGGTCTAAGGAGAAAGCTCGCATTTTGGATTTCTCGCTTTTGATTATTCTCAACTTAGACATCCATAACGGGACAACATGGACAACGAGATAATGGACTCCTCTTTAATGCATAAGCATGTGGCAACAATTAGTGTTCTCATATGAGATTGAGGATATATGTCCAAAACTGAAACTTCCACCATGATTCATTGCTTTAGTTAGCGGCCCAATGTTCTTCTCTAACAATATGCATGCTCTAACCATTAAAGTGGTAGATCTCTCTTACTTCAGACAAGACGGACATGCATAGCAACTCACATGATATTCAACAAAGAGTTGATGGCGTCCCCAGGAACATGGTTATCGCACAACAAGCAACTTAATAAGAGATAAAGTGCATAAGTACATATTCAATACCACAATAGTTTTTAAGGCTATTTTGTCCCATGAGCTATATATTGCAAAGGCGAATGATGGAATTTTAAAGGTAGCACTCAAGCAATTTACTTTGGAATGGTGGAGAAATACCATGTAGTAGGTAGGTATGGTGGACACAAATGGCATAGTGGTTGGCTCAAGGATTTTGGATGCATGAGAAGTATTCCCTCTCGATACAAGGTTTAGGCTAGCAAGGTTTATTTGAAACAAACACAAGGATGAACCGGTGCAGCAAAACTCACATAAAAGACATATTGTAAACATTATAAGACTCTACACCGTCTTCCTTGTTGTTCAAAACTCAATACTAGAAATTATCTAGACTTTAGAGAGACCAAATATGCAAACCAAATTTTAGCAAGCTCTATGTATTTCTTCATTAATGGGTGCAAAGTATATGATGCAAGAGCTTAAACATGAGCACAACAATTGCCAAGTATCACATTATCCAAGACATTTTAGAATTACTACATGTAGCATTTCCCGATTCCAACCATATAACAATTTAACGAAGAAGATTCAACCTTCGCCATGAATACTATGAGTAAAGCCTAAGGACATATTTGTCCATATGCAACAACGGAGCGTGTCTCTCTCCCACACGATGAATGCTAGGATCCATTTTATTCAAACAAAAACAAAAACAAAAACAAACCGACGCTCCAAGCAAAGTACATAAGATGTGACTGAATAAAAATATAGTTTCAGGGGAGGAACCTGATGATGTTGTCGATGAAGAAGGGGATGCCTTGGGCATCCCCAAGCTTAGACGCTTGAGTCTTCTTAAAGTATGCAGGGGTGAACCACGGGGGCATCCCCAAGCTTAGAGCTTTCACTCCTCTTGATCATAGTATATCATACTCCTCTCTTGACCCTTGAAAATTTCCTCCACACCAAACTCGAAACAACTCATTAGAGGGTTAGTGCACAATAAAAATTAACATGTTCAGAGGTGACATAATCTCTACTATATTAAATGGCTAGAGGTGGTGAGATGGTTGGTACATCGCCCCTCTTTCCCCGTGTGAAGGTAATTTTTTTGTGCGTGGGCTCGTACGACCCCGCACGTTTATGACGCCCACTACTCTGAAATCATCGCTACAAACCGTTCAGATCTCCATCTTCTCAACCAAGCACCCCATCTGCATTGACCCCTCCGCTGCCTCCCTCACGACTTTGCCGGCATCCTTGGCACCTCGCCGTAGGGTTCCGCCGAGTGCGCGTCCCTCGGCTTCAGGCCAGCAGCTCGGTGATGGGTACACATAAGCATCCTGGCGGTGGCGGCGCAGTAGCATACCGGTCCAGGAGACGCGGCGCAACGATGTTGGCGCACAACAGCAGGTCACAACAGGAAAAGGTCGCACCAGCGGTAGCGACTCCTTTGTCCTCGCCGGTATCAGTCCTTGGTCCCCGGTGCTATACGATCTCCACTTCTTTTGCCGCGTATCGTCCCCTCGCTCTCGAGACCCTCAGTACCAACTGTCGTTCCACCTCCCGGCCACCGGCAGCGTCTGGCTCACCCGCTACCTCGATCCGGAAGTTCACCACAGAGTAAGCCTCCTCCGTGTTGATGGGGAAGCCGCGACGCTTCTGGGTTGAGGTCTCGATGACGAGGACAGATTGAAGGTCTTCTCGCTTGTGCTACCCATGGTGACCACCGAGGGCCTCGTGCATCGTTTCTTGGTCGACGACGATGCCGGCGCCGCCGAAGGAGAATAGAAGGACGGCAGTGTCAATCCCAACGCCAAATCCACGCCCTGATTTGGCTCCCGTGGTTAGCTATTTTTTGTCCCCTTTCCTCTCCCAAATTGGCTCTAATCTGATGGTCGTTCCGTCTGGATTTGTGACGATTCATAGTTGAGTGAACTCGTGCTTGCCTGAAACCTAATTCAGATTTATGACCTGCGATTGCGAAGCAGAGTACGTGCTTGCCTAAAACCAATCTCAGATTAATAACATGTGATTGCAGAGACAGAGTTTTGGCCGTCTCTGACGCCTGCTGATGTTAATGGGTGCAAATGCGCAGGGCCACGATGCAGGAGGAAGGAATCAGCCAAGCCTCCTCTGGATTCTCTAGCTGCGAGGCGACGACAAGGTTTGACAATGGCGGGCCTGGCGGCGTGGTGGAGACAACTTAACCCAACACATCAACAGCTTAATGTTGGGCGAACTACTAAATTTGGTAGATGATTAGTATGTCACATCCCTTAAAATGCTATTTGTTATATTTATAACTCTATTTGTTTGCAGGTGAACTACTAAATAGGATAAATCTTTGGATCTTGATGTGACTTTGGGTGTGTGAGAACTGATGGTTAATACTTCTGCTTGTTTGTTTCATAAAATTTGGCGTATGTTTCACATGCTGGTTGCTGAATTGGGAAGAGAACATGATTACAATGGTGTCAAACTACAAATGGAACATACTGAGTTCATCATTCCAGTAGAGTCCTATGGAAAATTTAATGTGAACATAAAACAATTAGTTTCTTTATCTTATTTATTGGTTCTTAGAAAATTACTGCACTTTATGTAAGGATAAGAAAAAGTTGCAGTGGCACTGTAGAACATCAGTTTGCCTTGAAGAGATAGCTGAAATATTTTAGGGCTATGGTGTGTTACGAATTGTTGTTGGTTATAAGAAAAATAGTGGGTAAGGATTTGCAATTGCTCCTTTGTAAGTTTTACTGGTGAAGAATTTTTTGGCTTCTCTTAAATTTCTACAATCATATACTAACTGTAAACTATTTCTTGTAGACAATGTGCTTGAGTTCATGAGTGCCTAGCATCGTGAGGAACTATATTGGGGTACCATTTTACGATTCAGGTTCTTTTGTTCCATTTGAACGAAATTTTAATGCTATATAGAAATTTTAGTCTTGCGAAAATATAACGATGACCTGTGGTGATAAGTAGAACTGGATGTTGTTACTAGGATCAAGGTGAGGATGGAGGTGAGATGAGGCATAGTGGTCAGTAAATAGACAAACGATTAGCTGTGTTTTCAGTTTTCTAAGTTGTTCAATGTGTTAGAATTTGTTTGCCAAGTCAGACAGAAATTTCCCGATTGAAATGTAGGAGAGAACTGGACGTGCTGTAGGAAATAATAGCATCCTAATTGAATTAGTTTTGTGGTGTACAGTTATACCTAACAGTGGTAATAGGCTAAAGGAAAATTTTGACCAAGAAGCTTCTCAAGTAATCCATGTCGCTGGGAGATTCCAGAGGAGCTGCTCCTGAATACGGTCTACAATTTGTCCTTAGGTACTCTTCCTCTTATTTACCTTATTGCTTCTGGTTAATTTTGTTGAGTCATGTTGTTTGATTGATTCAGCATTCACTTCCGATTGGATGCATGTGGTGTCTTGAATTTAAAGCCTCTGTCTAAAAACCCATAATCTCTATTTTCCTAATTCCTATGTCTGTAATTGTGTATACAAAAGAAAATAGTTTAACTTTGTTTTACATTTTATAACTCTAAGAAGGAGATGTCTCATGGTACATTTTACTGAATCCGTGCTAAGGGTTCATCAAATTTCGATACCTTGGTGATGTAAATTTACCATTAAGGGTTGAGAATAAACGGGACACGATCAATCATATGTTGAAGTTCTACGCAAGCTATATCTTCTTTCAGCACAACAAAAGTAAATATTTTCTTTTTCTATAGTTTGTTTTACCATATGAACTGCATATACCAACGTGGTATGCAGATGAAGTGTGAGTCGAGGTCGGGACATTTGGAAGTGCCGTGTTAGATGATATAGAGTATGAAGAAAAATGTAGAGTTGCTTTTACTAGCAAACTGATGAAGTGTGATGTTAGCAACTTCTGACATACTTTCCAAACAACGTTAGTATCAGATGAAATGTAGTGTTTCCTGAGACTGCTACTTAGCTTGGTTTCCCAAAATGAAACCAATGTCTTCATGCATGTAGCCATTTGGACATAAAAAGGGTGGTGTTAAAAATTCTTTATGCTGCTATTCAAACTCCTGCTAAGGTACATGTCTATCTTTCTGCATGTTTCTATATGCAAAATCATTCGTCACGTTGAAGCTCAATAATTTGAAGATCTCAGCTCTGAATTCTTCTTGTAAATTGCAGATACTTTGTTAAAAGGAAATGCATGAGGTTCATTTCAAATGCATGTAGCTTAAAACACTGATACTCCAAGTAACTTAACCTTAGTGATAGTATTTTATTTTCAAAGCTAAAAGTCTCTGTGTAACTTTGTAGTAACTGGGCATGCTGGATAAAAATTGCAAGGGTTGATTATTTGTATACATTTTGGGAATTCATGTATCCTGAACATGGCAGTCACATTGTTTGATTGTCCGCAACATGCGCCGCCAGGTGCCCTGACTAAGCTTCTGCGCTCTTCATGCGCTATGAGGTCCTTGGGATCAATATGTCGATGCTCTATGTATGTATATGTTGTTCAGTTGGTCCCCTGGCTGGTTGAAGATCACGAACTCCGTAGCCTCAGTTACATGCGCTTTGGGCGGGCTGCCTGTGACCTGGTGCAGGGTACATGTATGGGGGAATGGTGACCCCCTTAGTTGAGGCTGCGTTCTCTTTTATCTTGAAGTTACGTTTTCTCTATTGTTTTGATTACTAAGTAATTTATTGAAACTAGGTTTGAGAAACTTGGGGATGTCAGATGGCCTATGCGGAAGTTAGATACTCTTGAAACCTCGAGATGCTTACCAGCGACTAGGGAATTTGATAGGAACAGTAAAATTACAAACTAAGAAAGTTCATTTTCCGGATGTATTTTATGGGAAGAATTTCCCAACAACAATTTGTATGCATGCTTGTGTAAATATTGTTGATAAATTAGACAAGGCCGTAGCAACGCACGGGCATTCAACTAGTCATTCTTAACACTTCTGGACATTGCATAAAGCTACTGGACATTAATGGATCAAAGAAATTCATCCAACATAGCAAAAGAGGCAATGCGAAATAAAAGGCAGAATCTGTCAAAACAGAACAGTTCGTAAAGACAAATTTTAAAATGGCACCAGACTTGCTCAAATGAAAATGCCCAAATTGAATGAAAGTTCCGTACATATCTGAGGATCACGCACGTAAATTGGCATATTTTTCTGAGCTACCTACAGAGAGGCAGGTCGAAATTTGTGACAAGAAAGAAATCAGAATCGCGCAAGTAATCCAAATCTAGTATGAACCTTACTATCAAAGACTTTACTTGGCACAACAAAATGATAAGGAAAGGTTGCTACAGTAGTAAACAACTTCCAAGACTCAAATATAAAACAAAGTACTGTAGTAAAAACATGGGTTGTCTCCCATAAGCGCTTTTCTTTAACGCCTTTCAGCTAGGCGCAGAAAGTGTGAATCAAGTATTATCAAGAGATGAAGCATCAACATTGTAATTTGTTCTAATAATAGAATCATAAGGTAACTTCATTCTTTTTCTAGGGAAGTGTTCCATACCTTTCTTGAGAGGAAATTGATATTTAATATTACCTTCCTTCATATCAATAGTAGCACCAACGGTTCGAAGAAAAGGTCTTCCCAATATAATGGGGCAAGATGCATTGCATTCAATATCCAAGACAACAAAATCAACGGGGACAAGGTTATTGTTAACCATAATATGAACATTATCAACTCTCCCCAAAGGTTTCTTTTTAGCATTATCAGCGAGATTAACATCCAAATAACAATTCTTTAATGGTGGCAAGTCAAGCATATCATAGACTTTCTTAGGCATAACAGAAATACTTGCACCAAGATCACATAAAGCATTACCATCAAAATCATTGACCCTCATCTTAATGATGGGCTCCCAACCATCTTCTAACTTCCTAGGAATAGAGGTTTCAAGTTTTAGTTTCTCTTCTCTAGCTTTTATGAGAGCATTTGTAATATGTTTTGTAAAGGCCAAATTCATAGCACTAGCATTAGGACTCTTAGCAAGTTTTTGTAAGAACTTTATAACTTCAGAGATGTGAAAATCATCAAAATCTAAATCATTATGAGCTACAGCAACGGGATCATCATCCCCAATGTTGGAAAAAATTTCAGCAGTTTTATCACAAGCAGTTTCAGCAGTTTTAACAATTTCAGGCAGTTTTGTACGCTTTGCACTAGGAGTAGAAACATTGCCAACACCAATTATTTTACCATTGATAGTAGGAGGTGCAGAAACATGTGAGGAATCAACATTACTAGTGGTGGTAATAGTCCAAACTTTAGCTACATTATTCTCTTTAGCTAGTTTCTCATTTTCTTCTCTATCCCACCTAGCACGCAATTCAACCATTAATCTTATATTCTCATTAATTCTAACTTGGATGGCATTTGCTGTAGTAGTAATCTTATTATCAATATCCTCAGGTTTAGCAGCCATTTTATTAATTAAAGAGGATTGTGACGCGGACATGTATGAGATTCGGGTTTCGGCATTTGAAATTTTAGTTTGCAAACCCGAAATCTCCCTATTCAAGTTTTCAAGTTGATTTCCTATATTTTTCAACAAGGTAGATTGTTCATTCATAGTTTTAGTAAACAATTGGTTTTGCTCATATTGTGATTGCATAAAGTTCTTAGTGGATCTTTCAATTTCTAGCATCTTTTCCTCATATCTACCATAAGAATCACGAGCAGGATATGGCCTATAGTTATTACCAGAATTGTTCCTATAAGCATTGTTGTTGAAATTATTGTTTTTAATGAAATTCACATCAACATTTTCTTCTTGAGCAACCAATGAAGCTAAAGGAACATTATTTGGATCAACATTAGATCTACCATTCACAAGCATAGACATAATCACATCAATCTTATCACTCAAGGAGGAGGTTTCTTCGATGCAATTTACCTTCTTACCTTGTGGAGCTCTTTCCGTGTTCCATTCAGAGTAATTTATCATCATATCATCAAGAAGCTTCGTAGCCGCCCCCAAAGTGATGGACATAAAGGTACCTCCAGCAGCTGAATCCAATAAATTCCGCGAAGAAAAATTTAGTCCTGCATAGAAGGTTTGGATGATCATCCAAGTAGTCGATCCATGGGTTGGGCAATTCTTTACCAAAGATTTCATTCTCTCCCATGCTTGAGAAACATGTTCATTATCTAATTGCTTAAAATTCATTATGCTACTTCTCAAAGATATAATTTTAGCGGGAGGATAATATCTACCAATAAAAGCATCCTTACATTTAGTCCATGAATCAATACTATTCTTAGGCAAAGATAGCAACCAATCTTTAGCTCTTCCTCTTAATGAGAAAGGAAACAATTTTAATTTAATAATATCACCATCTACATCCTTATACTTTTGCATTTCACATAGTTCAACAAAATTATTAAGATGGGCAGCAGCATCATCGAACTAATACCGGAAAATTGCTCTCTCATGACAAGATTCAGTAAAGCGAGGTTTAATTTCAAAGAATTCTGCTCGTAGTAGCAGGTGGAGCAATAGGTGTGCATAGGAAATCATTATTATTTGTGGTTGTGAAGTCACACAACTTAGTGTTTTCAGGAGTATTCATTTTAGCAGTAGTAAATAAAGCAAACTAGATAAAGTAAATGCAAGTAACTAATTTTTTGTGTGTTTTTGATATAGAAAGCAAGACAGTAAATAAAGTAAAGCTAGCAACTAATTTTTTTTTGTGTTTTGTTTAGGTGCAGCAAACAAAGTAGTAAATAAAATAAAGTAAGACAAAAACAAAGTAAAGAGATTGGATTGTGGAGACTCCCCTTGCAGCGTGTCTTGATCTCCCCGGCAACGGCGCCAGAAAAGTAGCTTGATGCGTGCAGTTGGCACACGTCCGTTGGGAACCCCAAGAGGAAGGTGTGATGCGGACAGATAGCAAGTTTTCCCTCGGAAAGAAACCAAGGTTTATCGAACCAGGAGGAGCCAAGAAGCACGTTGAAGGTTGATGGTGGCGGAATGTAATGCGGCGCAACACCAGGGATTCCGGCGCCAACGTGGAACCTGCACAACACAACCAAAGTACTTTGCCCCAACGAAATAGTGAGGTTGTCAATCTCACCGGCTTGCTGTGAACAAAGGATTAACCGTATTGTGTGGAAGATGATTGTTTGCAGAAAATAGTAAAGAACAATTGCAGTAGATTGTATGCGATGTAAAGAATAGGACCGGGGTCCACAGTTCACTAGAGGTGTCTCTCCCATAAGATAAAAGCATGTTGGGTGAACAAATTACAGTCGGGCAATTGACAAATAGAGAGGGCATAACAATGCACATACATGATATGATAAATATAGTGAGATTTAATTGGGCATTACGACAAAGTACATAGACCGCTATCCAGCATGCATCTATGCCTAAAATGTCCACCTTCAGGTTATCATCCGAACCCCTTCCAGTATTAAGTTGCAAACAACAGACAATTGCATTAAGTATGGTGCGTAATGTAATCAATAACTACATCCTTAGACATAGCATCAATGTTTTATCCCTAGTGGCAACAACACATCCACAACCTTAGAACTTTCTATCACTGTCCCAGATTTAATGGAGGCATGAACCCACTATCGAGCATAAATACTCCCTCTTGGAGTTAAGAGCAAAAACTTGGCCAGAGCCTCTACTAATAACGGAGAGCATGCAAGATCATAAACAACACATAGGTAATAGATTGATAATTAACATAACATAGTATTCTCTATCCATCGGATCCCGACAAACACAACATATAGCATTACGGATAAATGACCTTGATCATGTTAGGCAGCTCACAAGATCCAACAATGAAGCACATAAGGAGAAGACGACCATCTAGCTACCGCTATGGACCCATAGTCCAGGGGTGAACTACTCACTCATCACTCCGGAGGCGATCATGGCGATGAAGAGTCCTCCGGGAGATGATTCCCCTCTCCGGCAGGGTGCCGGAGGTGATCTCCAGAATCCCCCGAGATGGGATTGGCGGCGGCGGCGTCTCAGTAAGGTTTTCCGTATCGTGGCTCTCGGCACCGGGGGTTTCGCGACGAAGGCTTTATGTAGGTGGAAGGGCAACGCGGGGGGCCACACGAGGGCCCCACACGCCAGGGCCGCGCGGCCTAGGGCTGGGTCGCGCCGCCCTGTTGTGGCGGCGCCTCGTGGCCCCACTTCCTTTCCCCCTCGGTCTTCTGGAAGCTTCGTGCAAAAATAGGACCCTGGGCGTTGATTTCGTCCAATTCCGAGAATATTTCCTTTGTAGGATTTCTGAAACCAAAAATAGTAGAAAACAACAACTGGCTCTTCGGCATCTTGTTAATAGGTTAGTGCCGGAAAATGCATAAATACGACATATAATGTGTATAAAACATGTAGATATCATCAATAATGTAGCATGGAACATAAGAAATTATCGATACGTCGGAGACGTATCAATTGGTCCTCGTGTTTACCCTTTCATCTTCAGCAGCAGTATCAAGAAAAGAACCTATATGGTGACGGCACAGGAATTTCAGGGAAAAGAACAACAAGAAGACAAAATAAGTGTCGATTTGAGAAAGCACACCTGACATATCTGCACTGGCTTCATTCATCAACTCTAGCATCAAATTCTCTCGAGCGGTTGCCTTTTCAGCCTCTGAAACGGCGGCTTCCTTAGCAGCTGTGGCTTCTCGAGCTTGTTGGAGTGCAAATTCCTCTTTTTCGGATGCCTTGCGAGATTGTTCCAGCACCACGAGTGTTTGCTTCTTCGCATACTGAAGTTGTTGACGAAGCTCTTCCAACTCTTGTGCCATATTGTTACCCGAGGAATCTCTACCAAGATCAGCATTAACAAGCACTTTCTTCGAGTGAGAGGAGGCAGGTAAAACAACGTAAGGACGAGGAGTTGCGGAATAGTTGTCAAAAATCAACTGAAAATAAAGATTTTTCGACATCAATCATCCAGCAAACATAGATTTCCATTAAACTTCGAAGTATGTACATTGCTATTACAGAAGAAAGATCACTACTGGACTACAGAAGTAGTTGTCGCCAAAACTACTAGGGTGACAGCATCTAAAGATAGAACTAAAAAAGAGAGAGGACAGGGTGGTCTACTTGACCTCCGGCTTAGACGTGCTTGGAGTAGGTGCTGGTTCAACACCAAGGAAGGAACGGATTGGTCTTGCGGGAGGCTTGGCAACTCTAATTAGAGATTGCCATTTCTTCGTCTCCATCTCCCCTATGTCGCCAACCTTGGCCCAGTCGACGTTTTGCTGACTATTAGCAATCAGCTCGATGGTGCCCTCAACGCCAATCTTCAGACCCTCTTGGCAAAGTTTCAGCCCAAGATCTTCCGGCCCATTGAAGGCTTTGGCAAGATCAACAAAAGTAATGGGGGCCTCTTTCTTCGGGAAGAAATAGGGGAAAAGCTTCGACAGACCAGCCTCAGCGTTTTCAAGACCGTCGCGTGCTTCATCCCCATGGATCTCAAGAAGGGTCAGCGCATCAAGAAGATCGTCGCCCTCAGGACCCTCAACTTCATATTCTTGATGAGTTCTCCCTAAAAACAAGGAAATAGTAGCTTGTAAACAAAGAACGTGGGGAAAAAGTGAAGTAACCTGAGGAAATGCACAAGAATTCAGGCACTTACTGACAAATCGTAGACTCTGCGACTCGAAGCGAGCGAGGATCTCTGTTTCTCGAGCTGATTGCCGAGATATATTCTCGCTCAAGGAAGTTTCCGCGTCATGAAGCCTCTTTCGAAGATCTTCAATGGCGGCATCATCTTTTTCAGCTTTCTCGCGGGCTCTTTCGCTTTGCTCTAACTTGACAGCAAGAGCGTCAGCACGTTTGTTGGCCTCCGCAAGATCTCCTGGCAAAATACATGACAGTCAAATATCATGACAAAAAAGTGGTACACACGCAACAGAGAAAAATAAAGATAATACCTTCCAACTTCTTCGAAAAGTCACGGTACCCGACAAATTGGGTACCAAGACGAATAAATTCCTTCATTAGAGGCTGAAGAAACGACAAAGGAAGAAAAAGAAGTCAATATAGCTAATGTAAACTTGACAACACTTAGCAAAAAACAAAGGGGAGATGGAAGTATGAAAAGGTCCGGAACTTACGTCATCCAATGAAGGTGTCGAAGAGCTACCAGGGAATTGGATAGGCTCCTTGGATGACTCGACCCTAGCTCTCTTTGGAGGAGAGGCTCGGGGGCTCTCAACTGGCGGCGGTTGCACGATGTCCTGCTGGGGAGGCGAAGTTTCATCCCCATCATGCTGAGCTTCAGAAACAACTAAAGTACGCGACGTACTCGTTCTAGCAGCCGCGTCAATAGGTTGGTCTTCTTCCTCGTCATCACTACAATAAAATAGCGACAATATAAGAAGCAAGATAGACAAGAAACGTCAAAACAAAAAAGTAAAGAGAAAGGAGTAACTTACGAGCTGACGAGGGCATCAGTATATGGATTGAAAGCTGCTTTCCTATCTGAAGGCTCAGCTTCTTCGACTTTGGAAGTGCCGGAATCTTTGAATTCATCCCTTTTTCTCTTCACCCTTGGAGAAGCGTGAGGAAGAGAGTGTGTCGAGGCAGTGGCTTCTGACTCAACCGAAGCCGCGGATTTGTGAGAACCCGCAACTTCAGTGGCAGGGCGCGAGCTTCCTTGGTTATCATCGTCGACAACGGCACGGTCTTCAACTTCTCCACCCTCAGGAAGAGGAGGAAGAGAAGCAAGGACGGGGTGGTCCTGAGAAAAAGAAAGAGTATCGACAAAAAGGCATTAATAAGATAGTAGTCGACAAAAAATAAAAACTCGAGGAGGCAATATAGCAATTAAAAAGAAGAATTACCTCGGGAAGGGGATTGGCGCTACTATATGGCGCAATACGGCAAGAAGATGGAACTGAATCCTTCTTGTTGAGCGATGAGATTTTGCGGATAAGCTTTTCAAAATCCTTCAAAGGAAGATCTTTCGAGAGCCTGTCAACATCTTTTTCACCAGCGTATTTCCAGAAGGGGTTTTTGCGCGCCTGGAGAGGCTGCACTCTAGTCCTAAGGAAATAGGCGGTAATCTCAATACCCGACAATTCCTTGCCGCGGGTGTTCTGTAGCTCATGGATGCGAGTCATCAGCGCCTCTGTCGCCAACTTCTCAGCATCGGTAGCTTCAGCATCCCAAGAACGGCGGCGAAGGATTTTGGCTTCTCCGTCAAAAGGGGCGATGTTTTCCTCCACTGGATTGGAGCTTTCTTCGTGGATATACAGCCACTTCTTCCTCCAACCTTGGACGGAGTCGGGAAATTTGACATCGAAATATTCGACATCAGAACGAACACAGATAACAACGCCGCCAATATTGTAGGCGACGTTGTGAGAGCCATTACGGCGGATGCAGAAGATGCGCTTCCACAAAGCCCAATTGGGTTGGACCCCGAGGAAGCACTCACACAGTGTGATAAAAATAGAGATGTGGAGAATGGAATTGGGCGTCAGATGATGCAACTGAAGCCCATAGACAAAAAGGAGACCACGAAGAAATTCGTGGATTGGGGGAGAAAGTCCTCGGATGAGATGGTCAACGAAACTAACCCGATATTCGATTGGAGGCTTCGGGTAGCTTTCCTCCTTGGGGAACTGGAGAGAGTCCTCCTTCTTGCTGAATCCCATCTTCTTCAGCATGTTGATATCTTGGGCAGAGATCTTGGATCTCTCCCACTCGGCGCTTCCTAGATCTGTTGTCGTCATCTTCGACTCCGGCATGCTATGCCTAGTCAAACGGATGCGCGGCGACATCAACGGAATTGGAGGCGAAGTGTGTGAGAGTGGTTGAGCGCTTGAAGCAATGGGAGCAATGGAGGAGTTGCAGAGGAGGAGCAGCGATGCGGCGCGAGCGAAAGTGCTGAAGGAGGAGGACGATGGCCTTATGTAGTGGTGCGGCGAGTCGATGCAACCGTTGGATGGAAAAATTATGACGCAGATAGCCAACACGTGGACAAGGGGTAAAAATGGATTTTTACTGAGAAGTGAACGGACAGACGATACAGTACAAGTGCCAAAAAAGCGGAGGACGTGTGTCCCCCACTTGCACGAAGTGTCAATTGGATAGAAAAATGGGACCCACAAGGCAGAGAGAGAAGCGGTTCTCGCATGTTCCCGATTCAGTAATCATGGCTATCGTAAGCAATGATGTCACCCTGACAAGAGAACGTTTCGACAAAGACGCTTGACAAGAATTTCGACAGGAAAAGATCATTGATTATTTCGGGAGCCTTTGAACAAATACAAGTTTTTGCCCAAATGCTCGGGGGCTACTTCGGAAAAAAGAAATGTTCAAGTGTGGCAAGATAGAAATGGCAAGAGTCTATGATCAAATACAAGTATTTGTTCATAGCCTCGGGGGCTACTCCCATCGGGAGCGCTGGTCGCGCACCCGATAAATATGAGAAGCTCGAGAAAGAGTAACAATATATCAACAGATGGTATTAATTTGTGGAGCCTACAACCAAGCACAAGTCCTTGGCTGTAGCCTCGGGGGCTACTACCATCGGGAACGCTGTTCGCATACCCGATGAAATTAAAAAAAAAAGAGAAAGAGATAGAAAAGGAAAAAAAAGAGGAAGTGAATATATTTCGAGTTATACAAATAACTCTGCATATACTCCCATCGGAAAGCAATATAAGTCATCCATTGACTCAATAAAATGTGCTATTCCAACAGCCGAATAAGCACTCGACAATATATTCTCAGAGCGACAAAGTTGCGACTAAATCTTTGAATGCCGCAAAAAATTGCGAAGGTAAAACCCCAGATCCGTTCTGTGCGGCGTGGCTCCGTCTCTGACGTCGGTTTGCTACTTTCCGTATCAACGATGCGAAGAAAAATCCTAACGACGCGTTAGGTACTCGATAAATATGACCGGGACTCGACAGAATGGTAAGACCTTAAGCGGCACCTGTCGAAGTTTACACCAGTATCCCGAGATCATGTCCAGGGACGTGATCTTGAAGTAGGTTTTTGCGGATTGCCACTAGAGCAGTTAACTAGTACCTAATCCATCAGATGAACTAGCCCCAACTACCATTATCCCTGTACAATATAGAAATTCGTATGCAAAGATATGTGCGAAAATTCGGAGTTGTCGAATAAATATAAAAGTGGAGATTTTCCCTGACTCTGCGATTCAAGCAAAATCTCGGGGGCTACTGACATAGGCATACCCAATGGGCCTGCCGAAAGTGGTACCCGGGGTTTAATGAAGGCCCACGACCCGAAGAATAAGAAGATTCGGAAGCCCAACATACTATTAAGGAAAGCTAGAGTTGTAATAGAAGTCATCGTTTGTAATCTTGCGGGATGGGTTAGAAACCCTCCCGGACTCTGTAAACTTGTGTATTACGGATCCCTCGGCTCCGCCTCCTATATAAGGGGGAGTCGAGGGACAAAGAAAGGATCGAATCATTATCTCACAAACCCTAGTTTTTACATCGTCGAGTACTTTTCGGCTGAAACCTTCGAGATCTACTTGCCCTCTACATCCAACGAAACCCTAGTCTACAATCCGTAGGCATTGACAAGTTAATCCCTTGTCACTAGGGATCATACTTTCACTAGTGGACACTCTCAACATTGATCACATAATAAAACCACTCTACACTCTCTTGTTGGATGATGAACACCATTAATTGTGTAGGGCTACAAGAGCACCTCAATGCCGGAGTTAACAAGCTCCACAACATTCGATGTTCATATTTAAATAACCTTAGAGTGCATGATAGATCATTGCAATTATACCAAGTACTAACATAGCATGCACACCGTCACCATCACACTATGAAAGGAGAATAAATCACATCAATACTATCATAGTAATAATTAACTCCATAACCTACAAGAGATTATGATCATAACCTATGCCAAGTACTACACGATGCACACAATGTCACCATTACACCATGAAGGAGGAATAGAGTACTTTAATAACATCACCAGAGTAACACAACTAGATCACAAAGAGAGAGATGAACCACATAGCTACAGTAGAGCCCTCAGCCTCGGGGGAGAATTACTCCGTCCTCATCATGGAGACAGCGATGGCGGTGAAGATGGCGGTGGAGATGGCTTCCGGGGGCAATTCCCCGTCCCGGCAGGGTGCCGGAACAGAGACTTCTGTCCCCCGAATTGGAGTTTCGCGATGGCGGCGGCTCTGGAAGGCTTTCTGGTGTTTTCGTCAATCGGTGTCGATGTTTTAGGTCAGGACGGCTTTAATAGGCGAAGAGTCGGAGTCGGAGGGGCCACGAGGCCTCCCCACAATAGGCCCCCCCTGGGCCGCGCCGGCCTAGCGTGTGGGCCCCCCAGGGCTCCCCTCTGGTCCCCCTTTGACTTTCTGGAAGGTTCCGGGAAAAATAAGATGTTGGGTCTTCGTTTCGTCGAATTCCGAGAATATTGCCCGAACAGCCTTTCTGGAACCAAAAACAACAGAAAACAGCAACTTGCCCTTCGGCATCTCGTCAATAGGTTAGTTCCGGAAAACGCATCAAAACGATATAAAGTGTGAACAAAACATGTAGGTATTGTCATAAAACTAGCATGGAACATAAGAAATTATAGATACGTTTGAGACGTATCAACTATCTAAGTCCAATAGATGGAAATGGCAAGTGCACTGTCTAAACCGAACGAATGAACTTCCTAAAACTAACAAGTAACCCGAGGGCATTTTCTGCTATCTTTTTTAACAGGAAAGTGCACTGCCTATTTTGGCCTAATTGAGTTGCTCACAATTAACAAGTGAACTGCTCAATGCTGTCAATAAACAAGCAAGTACGACCAAGAATAAAATCACATGCAGCAATAGAATTTCGCATAGCAGCAACGATAGTCGACAAATGTGAGGAGCAGGATGACCTGGGCATGAGAGACTCGCCAAAGCCATGGACTCCTGACACATTATTGCTTCCATGAAGTGAGTGAAGTTGTCTGGCAGTGGTCCGCCTGGGAGTCCACGGAGGCGCTCATAAGAGTTCACAGTCATGCACCTGGGAAACCAAACTTCATGTCGCGGTAAAGCAATCTTCCTAATAACCCAAAAAAATTGCATCCGGTTAATCTCTCACATTCAACATTGCACAGGATGGAAAAAAAGTTATAGACCACAAGACAAAAACGACAAAGCAACATACAATGAACTTTTCCGTCCAAAATAGTGAACTTCACAGACTGACGAACCAATTTTCCAGACAAAATATGTGTGAACTTCCGCAAGTACTGGTATGAACTCAGGTCTAATAATGCATTTCCCAAAAAAGCGTCAATACAAGTGCAATTCTCATACGCAGGTAATGAACTTCTCCAAGTTGAAGAATGAACTTTGCCCTATGAATGTGTGAACTTCCCTCTTTTCGGTAACAACCACATCAACGCATGTTCATATATATTATTTTTGTCCATCGCGAAAGCATAAACAACAGGGACACATGGGGAAAAAGTACAAACAAATCACTTGCAGACTTGGTCTACCATCACAGAAATTAAGAGGCAAACTAGTTGTAAGCTATTCTATTCTATTGTTTTATTAACTACATTTTTTATTTGTCTGCTTTAAGTGAAACAACAGTTGAGGACAAAGTAAACTGCCCCAAAATAAATAGTGAACATTCCCTTTAAACAAGGTGAACTTTTTTCTATTATCAGGCGCATCAAATTAGTACGTGTGAACTACAATGCTCACCAGGCATTACGCAACATGCACAATGCATGACCCAAAGACCAGAAGAGACGAGACCTGCCCAAAAAAATATTCGGTGAGATAACACAGTAGGACATATTAGTAGTAGAACTACATCTACCTTCAGTTAGAAAGCAAGGAACTTCTATTCGAAAAGTAAGCTAATCATGTAAGCAAGTTTTGAATGATAGCAAGCTGCTGTATTTCTTTGGATTGAACTCCTTCCCACTTATGTAGTGAACTTTCAATTAAAAAAAGGCGCGAACTTTGCCGAGGCACCGTGCTATACAGAGGTCCGAAGCAGCGGTCACTAGAGTTGAGAATGGCTTGCTCAGGACTGCATAGCACGAGCGGCCCTCAGTATAGGCCCCGGGTTCTGCCCAGCGACATGGCTGAGACTCTCGTCCAGCTATTCTTCACACTTAAATGGTATGGGCTCCCGGCGGCTGCATGGAAGCCTTCTTGGTCGTGGGCCACACGTCGCAGATGGAGGCTTCAAACTACAAAAGTAAAAAAGAAAGACGTCACAGTTATAAGTCTATTTAGTTCAGGCCTTCAAGGACTACCAGATTTTAAGAATAAGACTCTGTTGACACACACCTGCAGTTGGGAAAATCCTCTCTCGTAAGAAACTACACAAATCGAGGAACAACACATGACTGGATAACTTCTTCAACTGGAAGGCTCCATGTGCGGCCTAATAGAACTATTTTTCAATCCAAAGTGAACTTCCTCTAATGAATGAACTTTCTGTGAATAACAAACAAACTTAGTGATGAAATTTCTGGACGGAAGAAGGCAAGGTTACAAAATGAAGAGCACTTCTATTATTTTATATACAATGAACTACCTATTTTCTCCTATGTGCACTTTCAGACATATATTTTGTATTAGTACAGGCACTGCATAACAATCATTTTTTAGTGCAATCATCCATTCAAAAAATAGATGCAGATTCATGCTGCTCCTCTTGCTAAAGAGGTTCATTTTAAAGCATAAGCCATCAATTCATATCCTCGTCGCGTATAATACTTCAGACCCTATATAGCTTGTTCCAATGTTGTGAAAAACAAATTACTCGAACCCTCATTCATCAAAAGGTGAGTCGAAAAATGATATTCAGTGGCATAAGCAAAATAACTAGTTTTGACATACAAAAAAAATCTACATGAAACTGGAATATTGAATGAGACCGCGTACATTACATAGGAGGTTTGCCATATACATTGATGATTGTTGAAATTAAGAACTACTACTTGCAAAAATTAAGAACTTGCAACCATCATATTTCTTAACTTTCGTAATAGATCAATCTTAACTTTCTTAAATTTGCGGATGCGCACGGGTACTACAAGGGAGATGCTAGGCAGGGCGAGAAAGTGCACAGCAGCCAGTGGAGACAGGAGACCAGGCACTGACGGCCGCGGAAGTAGGCGTCGCTGGCCGGGGGTGCAAAGATACTGCACATGGTCAACTGCCATAGATGGGCGCCGTGAACTTCTGGAGCGGAGCGCCCGAGATGCTGGGGGCGGAACGGTGAATAACCGAGGCGTGGTGAACTACGCGGGCCACGCATCGTGAACTTCCAGCCGGTAGATAAGGCAAGGGCTCGCGGTGGGCGGCCGCCGCAAAGCAGTAGCTGGGACGATGTGATGCAGTAGGAGGCGTCGCGATGCGATGCTGTGGATATGTGGGGCGCCACCCGGCCGGCGGCAGTAGAGGATGGGCGGCCAGGGATGCAAACAAAACACACAAAATCTGTAAAAAAAATCTCACGGACACATACCGAGTAGCAGCAAATTAGTAGATGGCGTCAGAAAGGATGGAGTCCCAAGGGCGCCCTGGCGATGGCTTCTCAGGCCGTTGATTGAGCAGGGTAGCGTGCCGGGAAAATCAACGAGGTGAGAGCGGGTGGACTCCCGACGCGGCGCATGTGGACCCTCTTGGCTGCGCATACGGTCGACCGCCAAAGAGCGGCGCACCGGGTACCCTGGAGGCATGAAGGGGACGGGTGGCGCTGTGCAGGGGGAAACAAGGCCTGAAGCTGCGCCAGATTCTACGGAGGCAGGTAGCACGGGGGAGCCGTGGTGGATGTGGGGAATTTTCCGGTGGCGTGCGTTGGAGGTGGGAGCCCTCACGGCGGCGCGGTGGAAGTGGGGGCCCTCACGGCGGCGCGCGGTGGTGGTGAGGGGCCTCTCGGCGGCGCGTGGTGGAGGTGGGGCGTCGCGCGCTGAAGGTGGAGCCCTGCTGACGTGCAGGGCGGGTGGCAGGCGGCGGCAAGGGGTAGCGGCGGATGGGCGCGCGGCAGGGGTGGGGGCGGCGGAGGCCGTGCACGCGGCAGATGGTGGGGGCGGCGCCGGCCGTGCGTTCGCAGGTGGTGTGGGTGGCGTCGGGCGGTGTGGGAAGCCGGGGAGGAGTAGGGGCGTTGGCCCGCCAGCAATGGTGGGGATCGGATACGAGCAGGAGGTAGGAGACGAGAGGAGGGTCGGGGTGGTCTGGGGCGTTTTTTTTTTGACTTTGTTGGAGGGCGGTTTTCTCCTCGGGCGTTCAGTTGGGGCGTGTTCGGAATAAGTTACTGAAGCGGGATTAGGGGATTCGAGAGTAGCTATTCTAGAACCCTTCTTAAGGGGGGTTCGAAAATAGTTTTATATATATATATATATATATATATATATATATATATATATATATATATATATATATATATATATATATATATATATATATATATATATATATATATATATATATATATATATATAGGGAAGCACTATTCTGAACCGGTGCTCGAATAATATTCCGAGCATCTCCGGCCCCTATATAAGGATTCGGCCGAACGGCCCGCTCCGACCGAGACCCCCCCCCCGACCAAACTCCACCTGCCTCGATCCCGCCCCGCTTCCACCCCGTCCCCGCCGCCACCCCGCGTCTGCCTCCACCCCGCGCCCGCCCCCCCGCCTCCGGCGCCGTCGCGGAGCGACCGAGCTCGCGCGGCGCGGAGACCGAGCTCGCGCGGCGACTGATCTCGCGCGGCGACCGATCTCGCGCGGCGACCGAGCTCGCGCGGCGACGGAGCTCGCGCGGAGCGACCGAGCACACGGCATCTTCTTCTCCGGCGAGCCAAATTCTTCTCCGGCTCTATATCCCGGCCGAATTCTTCTCTGGCGCGGCCCCCTCTTCTCCGGCGAGTCTCTTGAGGGATCTCTGCAAATTCTTCAGCTCTGGGATCCTTCTCTGCAAATGCTGCAGTGCCAAAATCATAGTTGAAATCTTGGATTTTTCTAAATAAATTGTCTGAATTCAAGAAATCCAACCAAATGGATCCTCCAAAATCTAAGAAGATGCAGAATCGACGGAAAAAAGTTGAAGATGTCGTTCCTACAAGATCTTCACCTCGATTTGCTCCCAAATCTACTTTGCTCTCGGATAAAATAAGGGAAACATGTATATCCGCAGCAGCTTACTCCTTTGAAACGAAGTACATCCGAGCAAAATGAGGTGAGATAATGTTGTACAGCCTAGAGACTATAATCTTGAACTTCTCAATGTTAAAACCCGAACTTGTCATGTAGTAATTCTAAAAAGTGATGACCTTATACTTGTCAAATATTGAAATTGTACTTATTCTGTATGCTTATTGTACTTCTCTGCTTCTACTACAACTCCAGTACTTCTCTTTGAACTTAGTAATGCATGTGTCCTGTACTTCTCTGTTTTGCTAGTTGTACTTAGTAATCCATATGTCCTGTACTTCTCTGTTTCAGCACTTGAACTTTAGTAGTTGAACTTAGTAATGCCTGTGTCCTGTACTTCTCTGTTTTGCTAGTTGTACTTAGTAATCCATATGTCCTGTACTTCTTTGTTTCAGCACTTGAACTTTAGCAAATTGAACTTAGTAATCCATTTGTCCTGTACATCTCTGTTTCAGCAATTGTAATTAGTAAATGCCTGTGACCTGTACTTCTCTGTTTCAGCACTTGAACTTTAGCAATTGAACTTAGTAATGCCTGTGACCTGTACTTCTCTGTTTTGCTAGTTGAACTTACCACTTGAACTTAGTAATCCTTTTGCTACTTGAACTTAGTAATCCCTGAGTGTTGTATTTAGTTATCTTGTACTGCTAATGTTGGTTATATTGTACTTCTCTTTCTCCACACTAGTACTTCTCTTTTTATCTTGAACTTGTTATTTGATCCAAATTATAATTGTCATATGTGTACTGCCATTACTTATTCGAATAAATCTCTGATATTCTACTATCGCAGGATGATTCAATGTCTAAGCGGAAAAAAAGAAGTGAAGTTGTGCTTGATCCAAAACCTCTACAGTGGGTGACTCCTGAAATTCCACGCAACTTCTATGTCACTGGCTACTCTCCTTTTACAACGGGATTGGACTCAGACATGTATAGTCCAGAAACAAATTGTGATACGAACATAAGTGCTGAAACAGGAACAACGTCACAAATTCCTTACAATCCAGGTCCTGCTGTGCCACCACATATCCTGAATATTGCACGTGTCCTATCAACTAGACGACCTGCTAGAAAGGTTGCCGAGGTTGGTGCTACGCATCCTCCAGATCATATTCCATATAATGGATATGCGCATTCAAATCAGCATAATGCTAGTGCCTACAAAATGCCTAGTAGGGAACCAGCGGCACCTTCATCCTCTGGAATTCCTCCTCCACGTGCACCTGCACGTCCCTCATCCTCTGGAATTCCTCATCCACGTGCACCTGTACATCCCTCATCGTCTGGATATCCTCCTCCATGTGCACCTGCACATCCCTCATCCTCTGGACTGCCTCCTCATGCACCTGTACGACCCTTGTCCTCTGGATTGCCTCCTCGTGCACCTGTACGACCCCCGTCCTCTGGATTGCCTCCTCGTGCACCTGTACGACCCTCATCGTCGAGATTACCTCGCCGTGACCCGTCAGATCCATTGTTACACAAATCATTGGTGACACCGCCTTGCCCAATACTCCCTGAAGAAGAAGCAGATACACCAGTGGAGCAACGTCGCTACAGCCATGTGAGTACATTTGAAGAAATTTAGTTTCTGAACATCTTGCTGTATCAAACTTGTACTTGTTGCTACATTATACTTGTACTTTCTTGTTTTTCATACTTGTACTTCTCATTGAAAATGCCTAATGTACTATTGTTTTTTGTTTTTGCAGGATAATGATCTTCCAGATTATCTATTACCAAAAATAAAAATGGTATTCAAAGATTTCGAGGCTGCCAAAATATTTTACAACAGATATGCAAGGCATGCTGGTTTTGGAGTCAGAACTGGACAGCACAATGGTGCCAATCGATACCTATACTGCAACCGCCAAGG
>NC_061514.1:224639883-224756304 GCF_022539505.1 Lolium rigidum
ATGGGCCACATGCCTCACCACCATCTATGGGCCACCCGGGCTTGCCGGATCTAGGCCATGCCGTTGATATACCCATAAAGTATACCCACAACACGCGCCCAAGCTGCGAGGACGGAAAGGAGGAGGGCGACCGCGGAGGAACGCCGCAAGAGGGCCACCGCCGAGCCACCCAGCTGTTAAGCTGGAGTGGAATCCTCACGCGTACAGGCCGCCCGCGTCGAGTGAAATCCACGGCCGGCCCCGTACGTAGCTAGACTAGTAGTACTAGATTTTAAAAAAAGTAACGGTTAACTTTAATAAAGAAAAAATCTATCTTCCTATGACATGCGGGCCAGGGGCGGACGCGAGCGGCCAGCCATCGGCGTCCGCGTCCACGCAAATGCGGCCCGGGTTTGGGCCGGGTTTGGGTCGTCCCGGACGCTGCGGCCATCCGTTTTTTGGATGGGTCCGCACGCTGGGCCGCGTTTTTGTCCGGTTGGACCCATCCGGACGCGCGGGCGCGGGATGGGTCGCCGCGTTGGAGATGCCCTTAGAGCATCTCAAGCCGTTCGACCCCCCCGGCGAAAATCCGGATTTAACACACGCCGAATTGGATGTAAAAAGGGCATACGGGGCAACATTTTCCAGTCGCACCACGGCTTTCGCCCATCAGCGGCGATATATTCAAAATATTGTCTTCCCGCTACACAAAAGAATCGCCAATGTCCGGCCATCGGATCAGCCGCATTCCGGCGATCGAAACTAGACGATTACAGGCTCATCGGCGGTCCCGTCCTGAGCAAAGGCGTCTGGCGCGGCATCAGGCGTTGCATCGGCGTCTGGCGCGGCATCGGCGTCTGCAGTTGTCGAAGCGGCGGGAGTAGACATCGAAGCGGAGGACGAATGAGCCAACAGTGGCCGGAGGATTTCTTGGCGATGGGCGTCGTACCAAGCCCTCGTATCCTCGTCCATGTTGGCGTATTTGCTGCCGATCAGGAACGCCAGGTCGGTGTTCCTCTTCTTCGCCGCGGCTGTTTCCTTGAGCAAGGAAATCCGGACGCCCTGGTTCGCGAGCATCGCCTTCCACCGCACATCATGCTTGTCGTCCCTCCCGGCGGCGTGCGCCCTCGCATCGGCCCAACACTTGTCGAAAGACGCCTGCAACCTGTCGGCTGGATGGACGGCCTTCTTCTGCTCTTTCAGCTTCTTCTGGCCGTGCTCGGGGCGGCCCGCCGACGCGGCAGGTGCTGGATCGTCGGGGTTGTACTGCTCGCCCTTGTTGTTGGCGAGATTCTTGCGCACCGCTTTCCACTTGTCGCACTCCGAGATGCGGGCGAACACGTTGAGGTACTTGAACATCTGGCCGTCGTTGTCATCCGCGTACATGTCGAACGCCCGCCGAACCTGCAAAAACTGGCCGGCGATTCAAGATTATTCGGCGGCGATGTAGGGTCGATGGAGGAGCCACGGCGAGTGAGTATACCTTTGCTTCAAAGTCCTCGCCGGAGATGACATGTTTGTCGATCTCCTCCTGTACGCCGTGCCACTTGCTGCACGCCGCCTGGATGATCCCCCAATGGGTGTCCATTGCCTTGTCGCCGCGTTCCATCACCGTCTTGTTGAAGTATGGATCGACGAGTTTGCGCTCGTGGAACGCCACCTTGACACGTTGCCAGTACGTTTCATAGTTCTGATTCGCGCCGGTGATGCCGTTCATAGACACCGTCTTCCAAGTTTCGGCGAGGCACTCCTCTTCTTTGCCCGTCCATTTGATCTGCGGACCGGCTGGCGGCGAGTTCTTCTTCCTTCTCTTCTTCTTCCCCTTGGACGGCGCCTCCGTGGCTTCGGGCGCTTCCTCTTCGTCGACGTCCTGGTCGACGTACGTCTGTTCATCTTCTTCGTCGACGTATTGGGTACCGTCATTCTCATCGTGGTGATCGCCCTGGTCGAGGTTGATGTTGAAGCCGCCCCGCGACACGATGACTTCCGTCGCCCTTGCCTCCTCTTGTGTGAAGCTCGGGCTCGACGCGGCGGCCATGGAGCCCGACGTGATCATCTCGTGCATCACAGGCTCATTTGGCGGCGGCATCCCGGGGTTGGAGAAGGAGAGAGGCCCACTTCTCAGGGCAGGCGAGATGCCCTCGTACATCGCACCGTCGTACACCGGCAGTGACGGCGTAAACCCGGCCATGCTGGCGGCGTAGGTGTCATGGAACATGGCCGTGGTCGGCGACGACGCCGGCGGGAAGGAAGGAGAGCCGACCATACCTTGGGTAGGCCATGGCCCGGGGAATTGGGCGATGCGCGACTGGCCGAAGTTGATGGAGAGCAGCCTCGCCTGTTCCTCCACCGCCGCCGCTGCCACCCTCTTCGTGTTGCACTTCTTCTCCCTCTCCGCCCGACCGCGAGTTTCGCTCCGCCGCCACTCCACATCCGCGCCCACTCCGGCCTCTGTTTTGGCGCCCGCGGCTTCCTCTCCTTCGGTGCGCCATCGGCGGCGAGCTTCTTCGGCGGCATGGTGGTGGAAGGGAAGAGGAGGAGCTGCAACTGTGGGGGAGAATGGCGGTAGCTCCTCCGAATTTCGGCGGGGAAAATGGTTCTATGCGGCGTAATTTGGAGGGAAAACGAAATTAATGGAGGGAACTACCAGTTGTGTCACCGACAACGCGGGCCCGCTCGACGTTTCGCGCGATTTTGTTTCGTCCGGAGTCCCCGACCGGGCCTCGGGAACACGGGGATGGCATGGGCTCTTCGAACGGATGAAAGGCCTAATCCGAGAGAAAACGAGGAGCTGGGGATGCGGCTAGGCCGTTTTCGTCCATCCGGATGAAAAAAAAGCGTCCTTAGAGCTTCATCGGGGAGACGGCTGGAGATGCTCTTAATAATGATGAACAATGATAGGAGCCGATCACCTCTCCTTGCCAAAAGGGGAACACTGGTAGGGCAGGGTCGATCCCCCTAGCTAGGCCATATGATGTGATTACTTGGAATGAAATGTAGGTTATCGTGATGATAACTCTGCTTTGCAAGTCACACTACGCTTTAAGAATCGGGAACACGGACGGCCATCCGAGTTGTGCTCCTATCAAGCATTCATCACAAATTTTTTGTCCATGACCTTTTCTCTCTCCGTATCGATGATGATGATAATGACGATGATGATGATGATGATGATGATGATGATGATGATTGAGGAGAAGAGGTAATTGCAGCAGAGGGACAAACAGTTGCTACAGCCCTTACTTAGCCAGTGTTTACAAAGACCGTGGTTGTACAACTGCTGGTTGGGTTTTGCTAGAACCACGGTTGTACCCAGATCACATGCAGGATTAAATTTCAGGTGATTAATTTGTTTACTCCCTCTTTACCAAAATGTTGTGTATATAAGTTTTTTGAAAAGTCAAAAAATGGTAAAGTTTGGTTAAGTATGTAAAAAAGATGAACATCTAAAATATCAAATCAACATCATTAGATTTATCATAATGTATATTTTTATATGGCATTTTGTATTGTTGACACAGATAATTTTCTCAATAAATTTGGTTAAATTTACATCTTTAGACTTTTGAAAAATCTTAGGTTCACATTGTGGCAAAGAGGGAGTACGGAAGATGGCATTCCCGTTGTCTGTAAAACGTTTCCGATGACTTCTACTTTTGTCTGCAAAAGTCGTTATGTGAGTGGATAATGCGATGGTGTCAATATGTACTTCATCGGTTCTCCTTTATATATGTCTTAGAGTTAAATTTTATTTTATATTATTCTACATTTTAGCTTTGTAATCAATAACGATATAGAAAACCCACAATTTCTGTATTAGATATCATCAAAAAAATCACAAAAAAGATATCATTAATTTTAATGTAGCTTAAATTAGTTGTTTACACATCAAAGTAGTAGTACTAAATGACTTGCTAAGTGGTTTTAAAATCTGTAAAATATAGACTAAAAGAGAATGGAGGGAGTATCTGTCTACCCTCTACATTACTCTCCGTTCCAACGAATAAGGAGTTCACACATTTTAAGGTTCATGTTTGGCCATGAATTAATCCATCTGTATAACAAATATTTCGTATAAAATTAATATCATTAGAAAGTGTTGTAAATATGAATCTAACAATATCACATGTGTACTGTATGATTGAGATAATGTTGCTTAAACCATTTGGTCGAAATTCATCTCGAAAAATTTATAGTTTATCTTTTTTTTGCGAACTATTTCGCTGTCAGCCGGGGTTCCCCTGGTCGTGCAATCGTGTCCCCACTTATAAATTTGCATCTAGTACGTACATGAATTCTGAATACTGATTGCCAGCCGCCGCCCGCTTGCAAGTCCTCCTTCCACCAAAAGCGATAGGAAGTTCTTCCTGCGTCCGCGTCCGCAAGCTCCATCCGAAAGCGACCAGTTTTGTCGGTAAGGGGTGCCTTGGTTGGTATTGGCGCCTGGTCAGCCAGCTATGGTGACTCGATGGCCGCAGCTAAGCGCCTGTTCTTGCTTGGATTGCAGATGGAGGGGACCGTGTTCGCACCCTCCCTCCAAGGGATGAAGCACGTCAAGTCAGACAGCGGCGTCATTCTAACCAAGCCGTTTCTTGAAGTCTGCAAGCACATTCTCCCTGTGCTAGGTAAGGAATTTTTGCATCCTTGCGACTGCGAGAAATTATTCAGGTAATGACATTTTCGTTTCAACGGATGGCTATACACAGATAAATTTGGATCTGCCATGTCCATCGTGAAGAGCGACATTGGTGGCAATATTTCAGTAAGAGGAATCCTTTCCCCCCTTTGAAAGATTCTTTATGCTCTTCTCACTATAATGATTTACAAGAAATTGGAGTTAACGCAACATGCTACCTATGATTAAAGGTTTCGCCGCCTACCTGTTAACTTATTGCAGAGGCTGGAGGCCAAATATGCATCTGATCCTACAAAGTACGAGCAGCTGCACAACATGGTGCAAGTGGAAGTGGCCTCTAAGACAGCCAAAAGCTCTAGTAGTTGTACCAATGGGCTTTTATGGTTGACAAGGTGACTAAACTAATTCATGCAAACTTGTAACTTTGTATTTTGCGCACACAAATCACCTGGTGGAGTATTTACAGGAGTACAATTTGTAGTGTTAATATTCTCTGCCTTCACTTTTCAGAGCCATGGACTTCTTGGTTGCGCTGTTCCATAACTTGGTACAGCACACCGATTGGCAGATGCCACAAGTCTGCAGCGATGCTTATAGAAATACTCTCAGGAAATGGCATGGTTGGCTGGGGAGTTCGAGCTTCTCGGTATTATTCTTTGCTTAAACTTTCAATGAAAGTTGCATTTATAGTTAACTATCTGGTTTACACAAACTCTCAATGATGAGACAATATGAACATTTCTTTATGTGTTTCAGCATGTAGAACATTATATATTTGATATGTTAGAGCAAGCCATATAAAGCGTGTATGACCTTATATGGTTGCACAGCTCCCGAGGTCATTGTCAGATCACAGATGCTAATTAATTATCTTCTGCCGTGATGTACTACGTATGTACAATGCTTTTAGCTTGGAAGTGCTCTTGTTGACCGAAGCAAATAAGCTGAACTATTCAGGCATTGCTATTTCGAAAGCCACACATTATGTTATCAGTCTAGCAGGCGGTACTACTATATTTTGATGCACATGTTGGGAACAACTCTAAACTGATAGGGTACTCCTATATTGTTCTTCTTGAAAGTTTGGTCTATACGTAGGTCCAGTCCTGGCCGCCCGCCGCCTGAGAGAGAGGAAAAGGGGCTATTCGTCCGTTCGTTCGGTGACGAGCCCTGGCGGACTCCGGCGCGCCTAGCCAGCCGGCGGTCAGGCTCTTCTATCCCTCCGACGGTGTTCCCTGCTCCCTCTCACGGCCGTTTCGATCCGCTCGACGATCTGGAGGTGGAGGATGGAGTTTCGGTGGCTGAGGAGGTGGCGTGGGCTGGCCTTGAAGATGATCCGGAGGTGATGCCGATCAACAAGGATCTTGATCGTGATGCGCTCTTGGAGGATTTTTGGGCGAAGATCGGTTTCCCGGCGGCGACGTCCAGGTCCTGGGGGAGGAATGCTTCCACGGTGGCGAAGGCTGTGCCGCGGGCGCGCTCGTCGTCTCCTCCGCGTGCTGCTGCGATGCCTCGTCGGGCGTCCTCTAGCTCGCCGACGGGGAGGCGGCTTCCGCGGCAGCCGGTGCGCCTTAAAGGGTGGAAAGGCCCTCTACCGCCCAAGAGGTTCACGCCGCCGGCGGTTTTCGGTGACTTCCTCGATGCAGCCGCCAAGGGAGCAAGGCGGACGTCCGGCGGCGAGCTCCGGCCAGCGAGCGAGGCGGCTTCTCCGCCTTCGGTTCAAACGGAGGCGGCGGGATCTTCGCGCCTTGGGCCGCGGCAGTGTTGGGCCAAGCTGGGCCGCGCGCTAGTGGGCCTGCAGTGTGGGGTTAGACGGGCGGGCGTGACGACGATCGATCATGCAATAATACGATCGTCACCACGCCGAAACCACGTCGCCTCCGTCTCGTATCCATCAACGCCGCCGCCCCTTCCACCTGAGCATCGCCTAATCCTCTCGCCGTCGGCCGCCGCCGTTGGGTGCCCTCCGTTTCGTCGATCGTTCGCCGACGTCGTGGCGTCGGCCGCCTCGGGTCCCATGGCCGGGCCGCCCCGCTCCGTTCCTCCGGGGACGGCGCCCGTTCCCCCGGGGACGGCGCCCACTTCTTCGGCGCCGGCTCGTCCGCAGGCGGCGGCAGCGGCGTCGGTAGCCGGAGGGTACCAAGGCCCTCCGGGGTTCCAGGGTTGGCCGCAGGGGGCACTCATGCCGCCGGCCCCTGCTCCACCGCCCCGGCCTCAGGCGGGTTTTCGCCCGCCGCAGCCGCGCATGCCGGCCGCTCCGTTCGTACCCCCTCAGCAGCCGCCGTATCATTCTCAGCAGCAGCCATACCCCCAGTACCCGCCGCAGCCGCAGTATGCTCAGTTTCAAGGTCATTATTTCCCCGCTACTAATCCTTTGCAGCAGCCGGTGGTGTCACAGGTACCGCAGCAGGTTGTTCCGCCGGCGCAGCCTGGGCAGCAGAAGAAGAGGAGGAAGAAGAAACCCGTCGCAGCGGCGGGGACAGCGGGAGGTGGTACTGTTGTGCCGCCAGCTCCTATGCAGGGACACATGCAGGAGCCTCACCCGGCTGTTGGACCTACGGCAGTGTTGCAGACGGTTACTGCACCGCTGATGCCGGTTGTTTCACCGGTGGGTGCTGCGCCTGCGGTGACTGCACCTGTGGTGAAGCCGAAGAAAGCGGGTCGCTGTTGGAAGTGCGCGGTCAACACTCATGCTACTAAGGACTGTAAGGTTCCTCATTACTGCTTGGTTTGTGACTCTGGGGCTCATCCGACTATTCGTTGCCCTGTGCTGAAGACCCCGAGACCTATGAGTTTTTTTGTGGGTTGCGGTAATGACGCCACGCTAGATCTCCAGGTTCCTGACTCAGTTTATAAGCCACAGTTGTTATCCAGCGGAGCACCTACAGCTTTGGTTCAGGTGTCAGGGGAGGGGACTGTTGCAGCGGCAGATATTCAGAATCTCATGGCGCGCATGTGTCCGGGGAATCCCACTTGGAAGTGGGAGGCGCAGCCTCATGGTGATAACGCTTTTCTGATTGGGGTCCCCACCGCTGAGGACTTGTCGAGGATTGACGGCATGCAGATGAGCGTGCCGAAGATTAATGCACAGGCCATGGTTTCTTCTTGGACTCAGCAGGATGTTGTGCCAGAGTTTGTGATGGAGCCTGTTTGGGTGCATGTCGAGGGTGTTCCGAATGCTCTACGCCACTTCCTCGGTCTTTGGGCTGTTGGTACGTTTATTGGTACTACTGTTGATGTGGATTTGTACACCTTGAGGAGTCAAGGGATTGTTCGTATTCAGGTGGCCATGAGAGATACTTCTGTTCTGGAGAAAGATAAGGCCAAGCACGGACCACCATGCTTAGAGGTGCTGGCTCGCTTGCAGCTTAATGGATACAGGTTCAGATTTCGCCGTGAGCCTTCTGAGTACACGCCGGACCCTAGGTTTCGTCCTTTCTTTTGGAAGGGTGAAGATGAGGATGATGCGGCTCATGGTGACGATGATGGTTTTGATGATGCCGCGGCAGAGGGGGCACCAGGGGCCTCACTTATGGACGTTGATGGTCATGCATCTTTGCCTACTTCTGGCTCAGCTTCGGTGCCGGTTACTCAGGTCGCCATGACTCCGTTTAACCACTCGCCGACGACTGACAGGGGCAAGGCGATTGTGGCTAGAGCTTTGTCGGTGTCGCCACACTTGGTGGCAACTCCGCCTCCGTCGCGTGTTCGGACTTTCATGCAGGGGAGGACTCGTCCGGTGTCTTCGTCTCCTGCTTCTCTCGGTGGTCCTCTAGCTGCTCCCACTCCGTCTTCTACCTCGCCACAGACGGAGAGGGGGCTACTACGGGCTTTTTCTTCGACGGTTGGCTCGTCGGATTTGGGGGTGCAGCGACACGCCGCGGTGGTGGTGCAGCAGCAGCAGCCGGCCTTGAGCTCGGCGTCGCCGCAGCTCCCTGCCGCTGTTGCGGCGACGCAGCAGCACACCCCTGGTCCGGCGGGGGTTCAGCAGCTGGCGCAGCACCAGGACGCTGGCACGGTGGGGCAGCAGCCACCGTCCCCTGCCTCGGCGTCACTGCAGCAGTCGGCCAGGGGCAGTGAGGGACTGCATGCAGTCCCGGCCACGCCTGGGCAGCAGCCGGCCTCGGACCAGAGCGCCCCGTCGTCGGGCGGAGGGCCTGGGGTGGCGCCGTCCTCGCCCCGTGCGCCTCAGGAGGAGGGGCAGGGCCGGTTGGGGAGGCGCCCCGGCCAGTCACCTAGGGGGCGACGCAGCAGATCCCCGGCGCCCTCGCCGCCTACGGGGGTTTCGGCGTCGCGGTCGGGTTCGGTGCAGGGGGCTTCATCGCCATCTACTCCTGCATCGAGTTCTTCTTCACCAGCGTCAGGACGGTCTTCTTCACCACGCTCGTCTCCGCCTCCGCCAGCGGCCCCCGTTTTGCATCCTCCCCCCACTATTCCTCCACCAGTGGCGCAGCCGACGGTGAGGAGGAGTGGGAGGTTTGCTACGACGGAGGGTGGCGTGGAGGCTACGGATGAAGACGTGATGCAGAGGGCTATGCGGCGTAAGGCGGAAAAGAACCTCGACACGGCAGGTACCAGTTTTTCATCCAAGTCCTTCACTTCTTTTCTCGATACTAGAATTTCTTCGAATTTGAGTAGTGTAGGTATTTCTTTGGGTAGAGGTTCGGATGAGATTTTAGCTTCAGCTCATGTGTTGAGACAGACGGAGCTTGACCGTTTAACGGTTGCTCCAAATGGATCCACTGAGCTGGCTACTTCCACTGTTGACGATGATGAGGATGATGGCATCCTAGATGGTCATCTTCTCTCGGCTTTAGTTGGGGGTGTGACAGAAGTTGATTTAGACCACTCAGAGCTTAGTTCAGTTTATGACCTCTCCGCCTTAAAACGTGGTTCTAGATCATCGGCTGGAAAGAAATCTCGTAGATATGGCAAAAAGTCTAAATCCAGAATAGTTTCTCGATGAACGGCATGTTTCGGAATAGCAGAGGTCTTGGTGACTTGGCTAAGCATTCTCACATTGCCGATGGTTGTAGAGATTATGATTTAGATTTCATTGCTATATCGGAGACGGGTAGGCGGAATTTCACACAAAGTTTTCTTGACCGATTGTCAGGCGGAATTAACTTTCAGTGGTTTTCTCGCCCACCCCGTGGTAGATCCGGTGGCATTTTACTTGGCGTCCGTATTGATACCATGACTGTCTTAGCTAGTTCTGATGGAGAGTACCACATTAAACTCGACATTCAGAATAAAGCAGACGGGTTCAAGTGGACTTTGGTCGCTGTGTATGGTGCCGCTCAGGATGCTTTTAAGGCTGACTTTTTGCGTGAGTTGGTTAATCTTACAAAAGATAATCCCTACCCGATTTTAATCGGAGGCGATTTTAATTTGTTGAGATTCCCTCATGAGAAAAGCAAAGGCCGCTTTGATGGACATTGGCCTTTTCTATTCAATGCTGTCATTGACGAGCCTTGATTTAAGGGAGGTGTTCATGTCTGGTCGACGGTTTACTTGGGCCAACAGCTTGCCTGAACCCACCTACGAGAAACTAGATCGCGTGTTGATGGACACCGAATGGGAAAATAAATACCCTATGGTGTCTGTCCGTGCACTAGAACGTATTGTAAATCTGTCCGACCATGCCCCCATCCTTCTAACCACTGGGGAACCCCGCCCTGTGTGTAAGCGGCCGTTCAAATTTGAACTTGGCTGGTTACATAGGGATGGTTTTCATGATATGGTTAAGAAGGTTTGGGAGAGACCGGTCGCTGGCAGCTCTCCAATTCTGAGATGGAACAATAAGATGCGATCATTACGCAAACATCTCGGTGGTTGGGCTGCACATACGGCTGGTATTCTTAAAAAAGAGAAGGCTCGCTTATCAAAGGTCATTGATGAGCTTGAGGCCTTTGCGGAGTTTAGACCGTTGTCGACGCAGGAGATTGAACTCAAAAATCAATCAAATGCGCAGATGGCGAGTCTTCTTCGTGAGGAGGAACTCAAATGGTACCAGCGATCCAAAGCCCAGTTCATTTTAGAGGGAGATTCAAATACGCGATATTTCCATGCTTTAGCCAATGGAAGACATCGGAAAAAACGTATCCATTCTCTTACTCAAGATGAAGGGGTGATTGAAGGCCATGAGCAGCTCAAATCGTACATTACTAATTATTATAAAGGCTTGTTTGGTCCTCCGGAGGAAAGTACTTTCTCTCTTAATGAGGATTTAACAGCCGATATACCCCAAGTTTCCGTTGAGGAAAATGGTCTACTAACCGCACCTTATACTGAGGAAGAGGTTCAGAAGGCAGTTTTCCAAATGGAATGCAATAAAGCACCGGGTCCTGATGGTTTCCCAGCTGAGTTTTATCAAACTTTCTCGGGACACGATTAAATCGGACCTTCTAGATTTGTTCGATGACCTACACTCTGGACAACTAGAATTATTTCGTCTAAATTTTGGTGAAGTAATCTTGTTACCGAAAGTTAATGAGGAGAAAGGATTCAACAATATAGACCTATCTGCCTATTAAATGTAAGTTTCAAGATTTTCACGAAAGTGGCCACCATTAGACTTAATACGGTAGCGGATCATGTTGTCCAGCCATCACAGACGGCCTTTATGCAAGGAAGAAACATCCTTGATGGAGTGGCGGTCTTGCATGAGACGGTACATGAAATGCATTCTAAGAAATTAAATGGGGTTATTTTGAAACTAGATTTTGAAAAGGCGTATGATAAAGTTAAGTGGTCGTTTCTACAGCAAACACTCAGGATGAAAGGTTTTTCTCCAGAGTGGCGCGCTCTGATAAATGATTTTGTGTATGGGGGTAGTGTCGCAATCCGGGTCAATGATGACACCGGTCACTATTTCCAAACACGAAAGGGGTTGCGTCAAGGGGATCCGTTATCACCGATGTTGTTTAACATTGTAGCGGATATTCTGGCTATACTCATAGAGCGGGCTAAGGCTGATGGCCAGATTGAAGGTGTGATTCCACATCTAGTTGATGGTGGCTTATCTATACTTCAATATGCCGATGATACAATTCTATTTATGGATCATGATCTTGAAAAAGCTCAGAACTTGAAATTAATCTTGGCGGCCTTTGAGCAATTGTCAGGATTGAAAATCAATTTCCATAAGAGTGAATTGTTCTGCTTCGGTGATGCCCAAAATGATGCGACTCTGTACGCAGAGTTGTTTGGTTGTGGGCAAGGCCAATTTCCGATTCGTTATTTGGGTATTCCGATTCATTATCGGAGACTTACAATCGCGGAATGGAAATTAGTGGAAGAAAGACTACAAAAACGCCTTAGTAGCTGGAAAGGCAAGTTGCTTGTCCCTAGGTGGAAGATTGATACTCATTAATTCGGTACTCACAAACATGGTACCGTATATGTTATCATTTTTCATCTTACCAAAAGGAATTCTGCATAAACTCGATTATTATCGATCCAGATTCTTTTGGCAAGGGGACGAGTGAGAAAAAGAAATATCGACCGGTTAAGTGGAGTATAGTTTGTAGTCCCAAAGACCAAGGTGGGCTTGGAGTTCATGATTTGGAAGTCAAGAATTCGGCCCTATTGGGAAAATGGCTGTTTAAGCTCCTCACTGAGGATGGGATTTGGCAGACTATCCTTCGGCGAAAGTATATCGGTTCGAAGACATTATCCCAAATGGTTTGGAAACCAGGGGATTCTCACTTCTGGGCCGGGCTAATGGCGACTAAAAATGAATTTTTTCGCCATGGCACTTTTTCAATCAGAAATGGAGCACAAATACGTTTCTGGGAAGATGCTTGGCTTGACAACGCACCCCTAAGTGAACAGTATCCTGCTCTTTATAGGATTGTTCGTCGTCAAGGTGATACCATTGCTACTGTAATGGCTACCTCACCCCCGAATGTGACGTTCAGACGGGTTTTACTTGGACAAAGACTTGCGGCATGGAATACCTTAATTCAACGGCTTGGGGATATTCATTTATCGGACGAACCGGACGAATTTAGATGGAACCTTCATGCCAACGGTGCTTTCTCTGTGAAATCTTTCTACAACGCGATCCTTCTTTCTGACCTACCAGTTGATAATAATAAAAAGATTTGGAAGATGAAGATACCATTAAAAATTAAAATTTTTGGATGGTATCTTCGTCGAGGGGTAATCCTCACCAAAGATAATCTTGTTAAGCGTAATTGGCATGGGAGTACTCGATGTGTTTTCTGTCAACAGGACGAAACAATCAAGCATTTGTTCTTCCAGTGTCAATTTGCGAGATCTATATGGTCAGTCATCCAAGTAGCGTCTACCCCGTATCCTCCGACTAGTGTTGCCAATATTTTTGGTAATTGGCTCCATGGGGTTGATTCAAGGTTTAAGTTGCTTCTTAGGGTGGGGGCGCTAGCAGTTATCTGGGCGCTTTGGCTATGTAGAAATGACAAGATTTTTAATGATAAAAATTGCTCTTTGTTGCAGGTCATCTACAGATGTACAGGTATTCTCCGTTCGTGGTTACCTCTTCAGCGAGTGGAGAACCGAGACCTGTTTACGGAGGTCTGTACACGGTTGGAGGCTACGGCGAGGGATACTTTTTCCCAACATGGGTGGCAGCATAGTCTACGGATAGATGCCCCACCTATCTCTTAGGCGTTTTATGTTTCATCTTTGATGTGTATCTCGCCTAGTTTTTTTCGTTTTTATCACTTTCGAACCTGAGACAACATAAACGGCTGTGTGCATCCTGGTTATGCAGAGGCTGGATGTAATTGCTTATAAAAGTAATGAAAGCATCCTTTATCGAAAAAAAACGTAGGTCCAGTACTGATTTGTAGAGGACTTACTTATAGAAGTGAAACTTTCAAGAAAAACTATACAGGGTTACAAATTAAAATAAAGAGTGTTTAAAATAATCATTAGGAAGGACAAAATAGTCATCTCATGTCAGTAATTGAATTTCCATCTATCAAATGTTCTGGTCACGTTCCAAAAAAAATACATTTGTTCCACACTCTCGGGATGCTCTAGTTACAATGATTTTATTAGCTAGACAATACTTTTTGATCGATCCCTAGAATCTGAATCATTGGATTTTATGATCTGATGTGTGTTGTAGTAAGAGCCGTGGAAATAAACTCGTAAGCGCCTTAGAGCAAGTACAATAAAACTTAGTCAGCAGGCTTTAAAGATTTAAATATTATATTTATATCTAGTTGGATGAGAGAGTATGAGAGAGAAGGTAAATGGGCTCTTATTCAAGAGTCCGCTCGTGCTACTAGACACTGTGAGAGTGAAAAATGGGTCATATATTACTAAAATAATATATCTTTCTACCTAGCTATTGTACCTGTTAGCTATAAGATTGGCTACAGATGACATCACAATGTCTTATAGCCGGCTGTTGGCTATACTATTAAATATGCTCTTAGAGCATGTACAACAGATCTTAGTCATCTGGTTCTAAGATATTAAATATTATATTTTAGCTGAGTTAGAGGAGAGAGAAGAGAAGAGAGAATGTAAGTGGGTTGTAATGCAAGAGCTAGATCTAACACGTGCTTCTAGGCACTTTGTGAGAGTAGATTGTCGACCATGTACCACTAAAGTAGTTCTTTTTTTAAAATCACTATTGTACATATTGGCTATAAGGTTAACCATAGATGACATCTCAATATACTAGAGCCATCATTCAACTTTACTATTGTTCTTGCTCTTAGTGTGTATATTACATGTCCTTATGCCTGAGGGTTTCAGGTTGCCATAAAGCTTGCTCCAGACAGGAAGAAGTTCATGGATATCATTTGTGGCACAGGTGATATAAATGCAGATATTGAGAGGTTCTGTGCAGCGTTCTCCCCTTTACTGGCAGAAAACCACAAGTTTCTGGTAAGTTTTACTCCAAATTACTCGTGCTTTTGGTGCCGGACATATTCCATATTCTCCAGCCGAAAATTTTATACTAGTATAACTATGTACTTGCAGGCTAGCGTCGGCATGGATGATCTTAAAGCATCTTGATATACTTCGCACGCTATTATCTATTGCTGCTACAACTCAGCTTACACTCACAAACTGGGGATTGCCAGCACTTGTAAAATTTGTTATTTTTGTATTGTTGCATTTGTATCACAAACGGTCGTTTACCTTTGTGAGAGAACCAAGCAAATTGAAGTACTGGATATTGAAGAAGGCATTACCTAAGGAACATATGCATGTAGAAGGAGATAACTTTCTTTTCCTTTTTCCAGTTTTCCAGTTTTCCACTAGTGTTGAACTTGGCCGTTCGCACAATCACCAAATAGGCAACACTCTTGAGAAAATTTGGGACCAAGGTCGACGATTCAGTTGGAAGAATGAATAAGGTTAGTTTGAAATTATTTGGGCTAGTCTCACGTTGCTACTCCCTCCATACTAGCGTAGATGGGTAGAACCGTTTTGTGCTGTGACCTAGGTACTCCCTCCGTTACCGTTTAACAGGCGCACACACCGCTCAAGATAAACGTTGACAGTTAATTTGATCAACTAAATATGAATTATATGTACTACAATAGCTATATTGTTAGATTCATATTTTTTAAAAAGTTCAGTGATATATTTTTCGACATAGTGGTTAGTAACATCAAACTAGCATCATAATTCATAGATGGCATCATTTATTAATTTGTAGACTCATTGTACCTTGAAAAGTGTGATGTTACAGTAACTAGCTATGTTACTTCATCCTCCTGTCTCCTCATTAACTCACTGCCACATAATCAAATTTTGGACATGAAGTTACTCCTGCAGTTACTTGCACTATGAGTAGTCGTATGCATTGGTCAATTTCTGGGAAGAGAGAAAAACGTGGGAAGATGGATCGGCTGGAAGTGTTTGTATGAGTTAATTGTGGCAATTAATAAATAAATTACTCCAAAACCACTATTATTACCATAATATATCGGTATGGATGGAGTAGTTAAGACGGAGTTAAACCGATAAATAAGGTTTGATTTTCTACCTTCTATTAAAAGCTTGAAATATAACTACGTACTTATTATATTGAAGTCGGTTGTTGGTCATCAACACATTTGGTGGTCATCATTGGAAGCATCTTTTCTGTCCAATCACCCTCACTAACACGACTAACCAACTTGTACGGTCCGATGTCCTTTTAGATAATTTTCAGGCGAGCATTACCCTGTCCCTTCCCTCGTTTGGGCTAGCAAATAAAATCCTTACTTGCCAAAATAAATCCCCCGTTAGCTCTAATAGGGTAGGCTATGTAAACAAATAATCAATCAAGAGAAATTCTATATATAGGTGCTGCACAATGTTTACGTCTGTATCGCACAGACGCTCCTGCGAGCCATATATAGCATCGTGCAACACGTCTTGGGCCCACCTACAAATTCAAGTGTTGGTCGCTTGCTAGCCCATGTGCCACCTCCGATTTTAGTCACGTGTGTTGCCCTTGCATCGGACATGTGTTGCATGTTGTAATGTCCTGGATTGAGTAGCATGCCAAAAGGTTGTACAACAAAGTGATGCTAAGACCTACTCCGACTGCAAACATGTATAGCTTTTGCCTTTTGTTTTACATGGAATAAGTCTACTTCTAGGAAATAGGAGAAAACTTAGTTTCCTCTCATCTTTTATGAGTCCCCACTCTATTAATTAAAAAATAGGATCGATGATTGGTGGTTGAGGTGGGGGAGAGAAATGAGGATTGGTGGGTGAAGTTAGGAAGTGATTACGAGGAGCTAATTGCATTAATTAACTGTATTGGTAGTGTGGATGTACACTTTTTTTCGAACAAATTTTGAACTTAGAGTACACTTATTTGAGGATGAAAGAAGTGGGATATTTTGACACATTTAGGCAACACTTACATCTTGTTTGTTGGGTCATAGTCAGCTCCAGATTAGAGACTATTATATTATTATGTGTAACAAATGTTTAGAATGTTGCTAAAAATTACTCCCTTCGGCACGAAATATTGGTCACAAATTTAGGCAAAATATAGGTTAAAATATATCTAAATTTCTTAGTTCGCGACAAATATTTATGGGCGAGTGGATTACAAAATTGGACAAATGGGCACGAGCTTTTCGACTATGGCGAAATTATATACATAAATAGAAGGGGTAGCTAGTAGTGGATAACTAGATATCTTCTATGCTTTTTCACATCAAGCATATATAATGCAATAATCTGAGAACCTGGCAATTGTTCGAAGGACTTAAAATTCGCTAGTTGCATGATAAATGTTGTAGCTACTTTCGAGAAACCAAAATGACAAGTTGTATGAGAGAGCATGATAGTTGGAAAAATCGGGCAATTGTATCAAAACAAACTAGTAGCTGCATGAAAGAATGTGGTAGCTATATTCAAGAAACCAAACTGATAATTATATTAGAGAACTTGGTAATTGCTTTCGATAATCTGGGACTGTATCCAAACAATCAGGTTGCCACGTGAAAGAATGTGGTAGCAGCTTTCTAGAAACCAAAATGACAGTTATAGCAGAGGAACTAGTAGTTGCTTTCAACAAATATGGATTCTGTGTCAAAACAATCTGGTAGATGCACAATATAATGTGCTAGCTACTTTAAAAAAACCAAACTGACAATTATATTAGAGAATTTGGTAGTTGCTTACGACAAATCTAGCAGTTGTGCAAAAAATAATCTTTGTAGCTGCGTGAAAGAATGTGGTTGCTGCTTTTTTAACAAATCAAGAGTTGTTTCATAACACTTAACAACGATTCTGGTAGCTATGTTAGAAAAACTAATGGTTGTTTTTGATATATCCATTCTAAGATAAACTGGACAGTTGTTTTTTAGAAACAAACCAATGTAAATCTTATTCTGATTTAGAGAGTGATAACCTGGTTTTCAAAAAGTACCAAATGTGTTTAGGGCATCTCCTGCGGGCCGACGTAAAACGGACGCTCAAATTGACCACCTGCGTCCGTTTGCCTCAGCCCGCGGACACCATAGGGGTGATGGTGATCGTTTGCGTCGGGTATTCCCAGTGGTGCAGACGCATTTTTTCCCACTGACATCGTGACGCTCGGTAATGGTGGTTTAACATCCCATCGAGGCATGCAGCCGGCGATTACCGGTTCCCGCACGCGGCCAACAGATTGGCGTGTTTCGCCGGCGTTTCACGCGTGCAGGAAGAACGCCGTTTCCCGCCCCGCCATGGCAATATATGGTGGACGCCAGCCGGCTAGACGGGCACACCTCAACCTAAACCCTAGCCTTCATCCATGGCCGAGCACACCCACACCTAGGCTCACCTTGTTGAGATGGCCTGCCACGTCTACCCCGATGATGCAGACCTCGCCGCGCTCCACGCGATAGAGGCGTTCGATGAGGAGCAGCTCTCACCATGACGCTGGAGCAGCTGGACGGGGAGGCGGTTGGGCGCGCATTCACCATGATGCTAGAGCGTCAGGGTGAGCATCAAAGGGGCGGTGGCCATGGCGGAACTCAAGGTGGAGCTCGCCGAGGCTAGGGCGGAGCTGGCGGCAGCGAGGTCGGAGATTGTAACACCCCAGGTTTCAGACAATTGCGGGATAGATCTAGAAAAGGGATGTGCATTGCATCACAAAACTGAAAAAAATTCGCGCTTAATTGCATAGCACCTAAGAGGGATCGAAGTTTCTCCCTCGATGCCACTAGGGTTTAGGGTTTCGAGAGTGTGATAAAATTCGACATTACCTCTTTTGAAATTAGGGTTTTTAAAGGGGGATGAATTTGAATTGATATTCAAATTTGAAAATTGAATTTGAATAAGCTCATGAATATTTAAATCATTACATAAATAGAAATATAATTGGAATTCAAATAATAAAAGAATATGAATAAATAATTAAAAATAACTCATTAGGAAAAACCTTGAGCTTTATTGATCAAGCACACACAAATACATTGTCTTTACAATATTCAATAATATTACAATAGGAATTCTGAAATGAATATGTAAATAAAAAAACAGAAATTGCAAAGTTACAAAAATAAGCCCTAGTCTAAAATCCTAAACTACAATTCCCCGCATTGATCTTCCAAATGCCCTTGATCTTCTAAACCTTCTCATTTTTTTAGTCTTCCAATCCCTAAAAAATATAACAAGGAAACATGAGAGAAAACAAGTGGCTAATACCACTGGTCCGTGTCAAAACAATTCAAATGGCGGAGGATAATCTTAAAACCAGCAGAGCTGATCCCTTTGGTTCAAGTCCCAACCTGGAAACACACACAGCTCATCAGGCTCATTGCATGCCTTCCAACACACACACCAAGCCTAGTCACTAGGTGAATCACATACTTGTGTGTCAATCCAGGCAACACAGTGAATTGGCTATAAATAGGCAGAAACAGCTAGAGCTAAATCATCCATCAACACACATCATCAAAATCAAACCATCAAGAACAGCATCAGCTGTTCAAGTTGTTCTTCACCAAGAACATAAGCAGTAGAACCAAATGGGGGTTAGAGCAAGAACAAGTAGCAACATCAGCTAGGAGGAGAAGGGCAGGCTCAACAACAACAAGCACATGAAGCAAAACCTCTACATCAATAACAATTTCTAGGAGGTGGAGTGAGGTATACCAGTACCAGGAATGATCCACTCGATCATTTCATTCTAAGCATATCTCACCAAAGATCAGGGCAATAAAAATGGAATATCATCATTTGGCTAGCATCTACTATCCTGGCACTCAAATAGCTGACAGATGATATTGTACTAATTACTGGTACAAGGTGCATCTCTAGAGAAGAAGAAAATGGCAGAGCACAGCCTAGACCAAATCAAATTAGCACAAGTCCCTTAGATAACCAGGAGAGCACCTAGACTAGCTAGATCCTAAAACCATAAGAATAAAACAGATCTATTGATGTCTGTTATATTTTGCAGATTAATTTCATACTGGCAGTCATAGAAATGATCACCTAGTATGAAATTGTTCATCCACACCAAAGCCGCACTTTTCTATAAATGTGAGAGCAACCAGAAGCAGCAGCGAATCAATGTTGTGATCACATCAACCACAAGTACATCCAATAGCAATAAAACAAGTCATCATCACCCAAAAAGGGTCCAGACTATCTCTTAATCTCCAAATGGATCATGGAGATGATACAACTTAGGATTTATTCAATTGAATCATCACTGCCTAAGCAGTTCATCAATAATCTATAAGTATTTAAGTATAGGGATCCTTCCAAAGTAATACATGATAAGAAACCATAGCGCAAGTAGGCAGCAACAATACATAAATGCCACCAGTAAAGTAGCAGGGGCACCACAGTCCCTATTTATGGATTGTCATGCTTTTATAAGCATCAATAACTTACCAGTACATGGTATGCAGCTACAAAGAGGCATGAATAGTCACAGTAGCATAGGGAAATCAGCAACAGTACATAGCCAACATGCCAGCAAAGATAGCCACTAGCAATAGAGGATCCAAATAGATCACTCGTAGCATATGAATCTCACATTAGCACACAACAACATCCATAGTTACTAGCACATCAAGCTATTTACTAGTAGTAAGTGTCCAGATGAGCACTAGAGGAAATTACAGAGGCATGAACAAGCTAGAACCAATAGTAATAGCAAGTAGATAACCATATCATAGAATCATGAGCATCAGCAATATGCCTAGGATTCCGAGGAGCAGCATAGAAAAGCCAGTGACCATTAGAAGGGCGAGAGTTGGTTCAGGCCAGTGAATAGAGCCAATAGAAGAAGAATAGGAGAGAGCAGAGAAGGGGAGAAGCCAAATACCTGTAGGAGCACCCTGGCGACATCCATGGCGGCACGGTGGCACATGCCGGTCATGGCGGCGCCAAACTGCGACCAAGCCGGTATCATGCCAAGCGCCACCACTAGCATCAAGTCATCGAGCATCACCAGCGCGTCCAGGGACGCCAGCTCGACGAAAATTGCCGCGACCACCGAAACCCTAGTTGCAGAGAGGGTCGCACACGAGTGGAGGAGGGCGCGTCAGTCAAATCGACGCTGACATGAATAGGCAGCGTAGAGCGGCGCTTCGAACACGACCAACGGCGAGGTCTAGGACCACCAGAGTTGGACGGAGCAAGCCGGCGATGGCGGAGCGATTTGGGGATCGCGAGAGCGGAAGGGGATTAGGGTTAGGGGAGAGAGAGAGAGAGAGAGAGAGGCGACTGACGACCGATGGGCCGAGCTGGGGCGTGCTGGTTCGGTCTAACCGGCGGGTTGACCTGACCAGTGGGCCCGGGGGCCTTTTGGTCATTTGACCAAGAGATTTTTTAGGAAATTCAGAAAACCTTTTTAAAGCCTTATAAAAACTCTAAAAATTAAAGAAAAATATGAATAATACTCTAAAAATTATTCTATGTTCAGAAAATACTTTCAAGAAACTTTTAAACAAAATTCAAAAGAATAACTATTAAAGAAAAACATAAGGGAACCTTTTATAAGAAACATTCAATTCTTTGACCCAAAATAATTTACTAACCATTTCTTATTTTCTTGACAATTAAGCAAAAGAAACATAAATATTTTCTTTGAAAATAATTTCTTTAAAACTTCAAATAGTATTTTATAACTCTTATGGAGGATAAATAAAATTTATACTTAACCTTTTCTAATTCCATAACTTTGAAGTTCAAAAGTAAAAAACCTAATATACAAATGGGGAGTAATCACAACTAAAACTCGAAAGGATGCATCATTTGGATCTTTAACTATTGCCCTTATCAGACAATGATGCTAATTTCCAGAAACCGAGGACCTGGGTCAGTCCACACCATCCAACTGCAATATCTTGCAGTCGTCAGGCAAGTTCATCACTTACTAATGTCACCTTGATTATTTGTTATCAAATTATTTGCAAAGTACTATACTTATCACTCCTGCATTTAAAAGCAAAGTATTACTTTTACAATTATGAATATGGCTATGTGGTGGGCAGTGGAACTATGGTATGAGTTTGGTGGAGGTTCCATTGCACTGGGTTACTCACCTAGGACTTAACAAAAAATGCCGTCCAGCGATTCTTGCGCCATAATACTTGTGTTTACCATACGATCTGAAATGGGATAGCGTAGTCAGCTATTCTTTTCCCTCTCACATATCAACGGGTACACCTTACCGGAGGCCAGCAGAGACTGGCAGGGGGAGCCCCGTATTGTTCCCACGGTTTGGTGTATTTAGGGGTTGTAGGGTGTGTCTGAGGGTCATGTGCCGAGGGGTAAGTGACCAAGGTGTAGTCGGTACCTAAACTCATCATGGCTATAATAAACCGGTGGGTATACGCGGGAAAGTACGGTGATTGAGTGATTGGCTAGGATCTTACACCTAGCCTCACACCAATGAAGTGTCTGGCGGAATCTCGAGCCCAATTGGCAACAAGGATAAGATATCTTATGGGTAAAGTAACACACCTCTGTAGAGTGTATCAAATTGTGGCTTTTCACTCCCTGTTCCGGGTTTGGAACTTCGAACGCAGCCGGAAAGGAACTACATGAAATTCTAGACACCCGGTGAAGGCTGACAGACATAGTTTTTAGAATAAAAGCAACCTTTGAAGAAATGTTTACAAAAACATGCATTGCTTATGACTTTATGGTCCATGGTTGTAGCTAGTGCATCAAACACCTCTTTCCCTATAATGAACTTGTTGAGTACGCTCGTACTCACCTTTCTTTGAATCCCCTGCTTAGACTACCGGAAGAACACGGAGAAGACCCACGAAGGAGCTAAGGCCATGGAGGATGTCTACTACGAGGAGCCAGATCTGTCGGGAGGCGTCGAAGGGGTGGTTTACCTGGTAGAATACGGAACGGAGGAGATCAATGAGGAGGCAGAAGCGTAGAATCACCATCTAAGTAGTACTCGCACTACAAACAGCTGGGGCATCAATGATGGTACATGGCTGACGTTTGATAAATCCGTCAGCGAATGTCTTTTTCTGTGACGGTACCGCGTTTTCGCGTTACAGGTGGCGTTTTGGGCCGGTCGTCCCGGAAAAATCGTGGTGGACGAGCTCTAAACGTCAACGATTGTCCAGAAATGATCGTCGCGGGAGGTGGGCGGCCCCAACTGCGGACTCGGGGAGGTATTTTATATTTCACCGCGCTACCGTGCCCTTTTATGCTTGTCTACACAAGATGTTGAAATAATAAGGAAATGATGAAATATCAATGAAAACTGTCATTTTTCTGGCATTTTCACGTGATACAAATTATTTTAGCACTTAATTATGCACCTGGGCGAAAGGAGAATGCGAGGACAACTTCCAGTAACTTTAACGGGCATAGGTACGTGCAAGGTCCGCCCGTACCGTCCGCCCGTACGATCTGCCAAAAACACCGTCTCGTCAAATACTTTCACCAGGTGCAGACGGCGCAGAGATCCGAGACACACAGCTCCGCACAACAGAGAAACACCGCCCCAGATCAGATCTAGAGAAGGTACTTTGGAGAAGACATCATCCGGTCTGCTACGTGGATCCTCGGAGGATAAGGTATCATCCCCTTCATCATCATCAACCGCTGCATCACCATCATCATCCACCTCCAACCATAGTTGTAATCTTGATTGCTATTGTTGATTTGTATTTGAATTCATTCCATTCCTTTAATCCCCTCCGTAAGATTATGATGATGTTCTTGATTGCTCCATGTGTGAGTAGTCCCATTAGTTCTTGGGGAGATGGAGAAACCTTAGCATGAATATGAGATGAATATAAGATGATTTATGGTTTTAGGTATTAACTAGGAAAAATGCCCGTGCGTTACAATGAAAAATAGTCATATTTGTAAAAAATGAATTCAAGACCATAATAAAAAAAATAACGCGGAACATATGTTGAGATGGTTAGGGGATTCTGAGAGTTTTTCTTTACCAGATTGAAAGTTAAAGACCTTAATGGTCTCCCATTCAGGTAGGTCAAATATGACCTATATTTAGCGTCCACAATGCTCGAACATCTGCCCAAACTGATATCCAGTTGTAAGGAAATTAACCAACTTACTATGTCCATGTACATCCATGATTGGAGAACGATGCACACATGGGGAGGATCAAGCTTCGTTCTTTAGTTTGGACTGATATATTGAACTGAAAATAGAATATGTATAGCTGAAACTAAATCTACACATCCTCATAACTAAATAAGCTTTTTGTGACAGCTCTACAACTGAATAATCGCTGAATTAAACTTATAATTAGTGCTCTGAAATTGGAACTCGGGTATGAGACCTTCCTACAAGAACTCATGTATCCAAAATAAGAGAAAACATGGGCACTTACCGCATATACGAAATTCATAGCATATGAGTGCAGCAGTAGATACGTTTGAAGCCACAGAGGTTATCGGAACAGGCGGACGCAGTTGAACTGACATGAAGTGACAGATTGTTCCTTAACGTAGGTGAGCAGTGGAGCCATGATGAACCATATCAATCGTAGCACCGCTTGGTTGATGCAAACGATTTCAGTTGCTCGCTCTGAACATGTTTTCTCCAGATAGCATTATTTGGAAAAGAAACGAACACAAAGCTAGCTGGTGCGCTTAGCAGCCACTAGTGGAGAAGAGGCCTTTGGTCTCAAATCCCTGGGAGCAAATGTTCCCGTTCTGAACCAAACCGGGACCAATGGGGGCAGCTGGTCCCGGTTCATTTCGCGCTGGGCGACTCCACCCGCTGTCGCCTGTCCGTTAGCGGCCTATGGTCCTGGTTTGTAGTACAAACCGGGACTAAAGGGGCGGCGGCAGGGCGCGGCAGGCCGTGTCAGGCCTCGAAACCCTTTAGTCCCGGTTCGTAATACAAACCGGGACCATAGGTCCACCCTTTGGATGCGGTTTGTATTACAAACCGGCACAAAAGTCCCCATCTGCCTATATAATCTTGCCACTGCCCAAGTGTGAGCCACACTTAGCCATTTTTTCACTTTCTTATCACAAGAGGGGTGTATTGCTTTGCTCTCTTCACATACACAAGAGGTGTTCGATGAAATGCTTAAGAGAATTTGCTACTTGAGTTCACACAAATCAAGCCACACTTAACTTGCTTTTTTCTTCTTCATCAAGGTTAACAACTTTATCCTTTCATCTGTGATTGATAAAATGCATGTATATATATATATACTAGCAAAAGTGCCCGTGCGTTGCTATGGGACAAATCAATCAATCGTCCTTGTTTTGCTCCCTGTTTTCATTGCACCACTGCACCGACACATAGTCAGTTGGCATTTTATTGCTTAATGTGTACTCCCGTGGATACATAATAGTCTTTATCTCCTTGATCCTTGATTGGTTTAATAACATCTTATATTATTAAAAAAGAGGAAGTACATTTTAAATTAAGTCCAAGATCACAGTTAGTTCAATAGAATAAATATGTACTCCCTACATTCTATATTAGTTGTTGAAGATTTGGATGTATTTATATGTTTAGATACACCCAAGTCTGTGACAATTAATATGAAATAAAGGGAGTATTCAGTGTCGAGCGATTAAGGAACAAATAATTTGCTCACGCAATTTTTTTTTTGAAAAAAGCGACAACAAATTGATCCGATAACAATTAGCAGATTGCTCGTGTGTGTACCATACTCAGAGCGTAGGTTGCACTGCACCGGGATGGCTTGATATCTGTGCGACAAACTCCAATACTGCCATGAATGTAATGTTAATTCCGTACATATTTGCCACAAAAAATAAATATTTTACTGATTCATGAAAAAACCAAATCAAATTGATTTGAAGCTGGCCGAGGCTGTTTGAAAGGAGCTGCTACGTGACCTAGCACAGAGTGTATTAGACCCATTCAAGTAAATCTTAACTGACCTTATCGTCTCTTACTTTCAAATGATTCAGTGATCAGGTAACTTCTCAAAACCAATGTTGGTGCCACTGATGCTCTTGTGCCCGGATGGAGCTAGGCTTACTGAAACCATCTTTTGCAGAAGCTAACACACGCATCAATGAAGAAGTAGATAACTTGGTATATCTGTAAATCCATGAGGAATATCAGTTGCATGGGTTTATAACAAAATTTAGGATGAGCATATAGAAACGCGCAACAAAACTAATTCTCAGTTTCTCACACGTGTGAAACACTAAATGTGCCTGACTAACATAGCCAATTTGAGCGACGAAACGTGACCTTGGCATAAGTATTAGTCTGCGTACAGCATCCATGTTCTTCTGATATTCAGAAACTGAATTGCCTAACTGCAGCTAAATAACGCTGCAAGTGTAACACCATCGACTGGGATTCCGCGGATTCCTCCTTCGTCTCCGCCACTGGAGCGTCGCCATGGCCGCCATAGCTGCAATTCCTCCTCCGGCCCCGCCACTTGAGCGTCGCCATGGCCGCCATGCGCCATAGCTGCAGTTCCTCGCCTCCTCCCTCGATCCCTTCCCTCCAATCAACATCCCCAAGGTCGGCGACGGGCAGTCGCGGCCTCGCGGGCTAGGTCGGCAATGGCGCCAAGCAGGTTAGATGGCGGAGAACCACCTCCTGGCACGGATGGCATGGGGAGGGTGGCTGGCCAAGAGGTCAATGGCGGCGAATCAGAGTGTGGCACATACGGGATGGGCCGAGTCATTGTCCCTTCCTCTGCTGAAACAACTGCACATGCAGGAGCCCGCATGAGTCCGATTAATTTGGCTGGCCTTCCGCGGCGTCCTGCTTAACTATCGCGGGCTGATGCGGCGCTTAGCGGGCCCCGCGTTTAATCCCACTTACACCCTGACAAGTGTTGCGTACCATTGCCCAGACGAAAGGTTGTCGCATGAAATCCTTTCCTAATCGGGGCACTTTCTCTCTTATGGACCAGTTAGCATATCGTACATTGATGCAAGCAGCAGCCTCTATCTCTTAAACAAACAGAAGGGCAGGGACAGATGGGGCGGAACTCGCCGGTGACCAGGGACGTGCCGGCGAGGAATCGATCATTGCGGAGCTCGCCAGCGACCATGGAGGTGCTGGGGCGGAGCGCACCGAGCAGAGATGGGGCGGAGCGGGGCGGCGATCAGGGGCAGCAGCCGGGCTGCCGGGGTGGGGCCTGCTGGTGAGCGGGCGCATGAGCACCGGAGAGGAGGTACCGCGCCAGATCCATGGAAGACATGCGAGGCGGTGGTGGGGTTGGACGATCTTCACGAGGGAGAGTCGGGTGAGATGAGAGAGAGCTAGCGGCGGTTGCGCCGCGATGGCCTCGAACGCGTGCAAGCCATCGAAAAGTCAATTCAGTCATCGGAGGGCTCGATTAACTGGTTGCATCGTCAATCGTGAGGTGACGAGTATGAATCGGGCGGCGCTGACTTGTGGCGCAATGGGGAAATAGGAGGTTTAATTCAGGGAGGAGGAAGAAAAACAAATGAACTGAACCGGTACCATGGCAGTTTTCTGTATTATGCGATTTGGTGGGAGGGCAAAACAGTTCAAAAAATGTTTGTGACACCAGGTGGTCACCTATTGCAATTTAATAGTAAAGATATACATCGTGATGTTCTGTAATGGTTTTTGATAAGCTTAATTATATCATGCAGATGAATCGGCAATGGGTATACATTGACCGACGCTTTGACGAGTTCACTTCGGGCCTGAGTAATTTTATGGCCGTGGCTGAGGCAAACAAACATGGTGGCTTCATGTATTGTCCATGTGTTGACTGCAAGAATATCGTAAATTACGCTCACTCGAGTACCATTCACGACCACCTTGTGCGGAACGGTTTCATGCCCGGTTACTATTGTTGGACCAAGCACGGAGAAAGAGGGGTTATGATGGAAGAGAATGAAGAACATGAAGAGGATGATGATAGTTATCCCATGTTCCCTGAATACGGTGATACTGCAGAAGGCAATGAAGACAATGAAGCGGAAGATCAAGAGGCACCGGATGAGCCTGCTGATGATGATCTTGGTCGGGCCATTGCTGATGCAAGGAGAGAATGTGAAACTGAAAAGGAAAGGTTGGCCTTCGACCAGATGATAGAAGATCACAACAAATTGTTATACCCAACTTGTGAAGATGGCCATAAAAAGCTAGGCAGCACACTGAAATTGTTGCAATCGAAGACAGAGAACGGTGTCACGGACTCAGAATTTGGAAAGTTGCTGACAATAATTAAGACGAAGCTTCCAAGGGGTAACGAATTGCTCGCCAGTACGTACGAAGCGAAGAAGGTTGTCTGCCCTCTAGGATTAGATGTGCAAAAGATACATGCATGCATTACTGACTGCATCCTCTACCGCAATGAGTACGGAAATTTGGATGCATGCCCGGTGTGCACTGCATTGCGGTATAAGATCAGACGAGATGAGCCAGGTGATGTTGAGGGCGAGCGCCCCAGGAAGAGGGTTCCTGCCAAGGTTATGTGGTATGCTCCTATAATACCACGGCTGAAACGCTTGTTCAGAAATAAAGAACACACTAGGTTGTTGCGATGGCACGAAGAAGACCGTAAGAAAGACGAGATGTTGAGGCACCCTGCTGATGGGTCCCAATGGAGAAAAATTGATAGAGAGTTCCCGTACTTTGCATAGGATGCAAGGAACTTAAGGTTTGGTCTAAGTACAGATGGCATGAATCTTTTTGGAGCAGAGCTGCAGCCATAGCACCTGGCCTGTGACTCTTTGTATATATAACCTTCCTCCTTGGTTGTGCATGAAGCGGAAGTTCATTATGATGCCAGTGCTCATACAAGGCCCGAAGCAACCCGGGAACGACATTGATGTGTACCGAAGCCATTAGTCGAAGAACTTCTACAGCTGTGGTCCATAGCAGGTGTACCGTGTGGGACGAGCACAAGCGGGAGGAATTTGACCTACGAGCGCTGCTTTCGTAACCATCAAATGACTGGCATGCTCTTGGTAACATTTCGGGACGGTCAAACAAGGGATACAATGGATGCACGCACTCGTTTACATGAGCTCGAAGGTGATTATTTGGATAAACGTAAGAAGGTCATGTACACGGGGCATCGTCGATTTCTTAGGCATACCCATCCCGTAAGAAAGAAAGGCAAGCATTACAACGGTGAGGCTGATCACCAGAAGAAGCCTCCCCATCGTGATGGTGTTGATATATTTGGTATGGTCAAGGATCTAGATGTAATATTTGGAAAGGGTCCTGGCGGACGGTCTGTTCCGAATGACGCTGCCGGACACGCGCCCATGTGGAATAAGAAATCTATATTTTGGGGTCTACCCTATTGGCAAGTCTTAGAGGTCCGCTCTTTAATCGATGTGGTGCACGTGACGAAGAATCTTTGCGTGAACCTGCTAGGCTTTCTGGGCGTGTACGGGAAGACAAAAGATACACCAGAAGCACAGGAGGACCAGCAACGTAGGAAAGACCCCAAAAAACTGCATGAGACAGATAAAGGACGTCATTACTCCGGCCTACGCTCTTACAAAAGCAGAGAAGGAAATATTTTTTGAATGTCTGAGCAGTATCAAGGTCCCGTATGGCTTCTCCTCCAATATAAAGGGAATAATAAATATGGAGAAGAAAACATTCCAGAACCTAAAGTCTCATGACTGCCACGTGATAATGACACAGTTGCTTTCGATTGCATTGAGGGGGCTTCTACCGGAAAATGTTCGACTGCCCATTGTGAATCTATGTGCATTCCTCAATGTAATTTCTCAGAAGGTAATAAATCCAGAAATTCTACCGAGGTTGCAGAATGATGTGGTCCATTGTCTCGTTAGTTTTCAGCTGGTGTTCCCACCATCCTTCTTCAATATTATGACACATCTCCTCTTTCACCTGGTCAATGAGATTTCCATTCTCGGTCTGTGTTTCTACACAATATGTTCCCCTTCGAGAGGTTACGAAGTCTTAAAGAAATATGTTCATAACCGTGCTAGGCCGGAAGGAAGCATCTCCAAGGGCTATGGAACAGAGGAGGTCATTGAGTTACTGTGTTGACTTTATTCACGACCTTAAGCCGATTGGTGTTCCTGAATCGCCGCATGAGGGGAGACTAAGTGGAAAAGGCACGCTAGGAAGGAAATCAATGATATGTAGGGACGGGATTTCTTTGACTCAAGCACACTACACAGTTCTACAAAGTTCTACCTTGGTGGCTCCGTATATCGGTGACCACAAGAACTTTGTACGCTCCCAGAACCCGGGGCAGTCGAACGATTGGATTAGACGTGAACACATGTCGACTTTTGGCGGTTGGTTTCAAAAACATCTCCTGAATAACATCAATATTGAAGATCAGCTGTACTTGTTGGCCCAGACACCATCTTCGATTGTATTGACTTTCCAAGGGTACGAGATAAATGGGAATACATTTTACACGATTGCCCAAGATAAAAAGAGCACCAACCTAAACAGTGGTGTCCGCTTTGATGCAATAAACAACAAAGGCCCAAATGACACATATTATGGTTATATAGAGGATACATGGGAACTTTACTATGGACCTTCTTTTAAGGTCCCTTTGTTTAGGTGCAAATGGGTCAACAAAACAGGAGGCGGGGTTCAGGTAGACAGGTTGTATGGAATGACAACAGTGGATCTCAACAATCTTGGGTATAGAGACGAACCATTCATCCTAGCCAAGGATGTGGCCCAGGTTTTCTATGTGAAGGATATGTCTACCAAACCAAGAAAAAGGAAACATAACAAAACGAATACATCAAACGATGAGCCAAAGCGCCACATAGTTCTTTCTGGAAAAAGAAACATCGTGGGAGTGGAGGACAAGACAGACATGTCAGAAGATTATAATAAGTTTGATGAAATACCACCCTTCAGAGTGAACATTGACCCAAGCATCAAGTTAAATGATGAAGATGCTCCATGGTTACGGCAGAAGAAGGTTAAATGATGAAGATGCTCCATCATCAAGTTAATTGAAGAATGTTCATGGCACAAATGAGTATCTCAACATGGCAATCAATTTCCCATTTATTTTTGTGTAATCATGTAAGCGTATGTAAGATATTAAAAGTGGATATGGTTGGCTTTTTGTACAATATATATAAAGGAGATGTAGTCGTTCACGGGCTTGCAAGAAAAAAATTCCGAGGCGCAGCTTCCGAAGATGCCGTAGGGCGTGTGCACCAACGACATCTTCGAGAAGCTGCGCCACGGGAGATTTCCCAACCCTTTCCCCAACACTGTTAGAGGAGATGTAGTTGTTCACGAGCTTGCAGGAAAAAAATTCCGAGGCGCAGCTTTCGAAGATGCCGTAGGGCGTGTGCACCAACGACATCTTCGAGAAGCTGCGCCAGGGGAGATTTCCCAACCCTTTCCCCAACACTGTTAGAGGAGATGTATTCGTTCACGGGCTTGCAGGAAAAAAATTCCGAGGAGCAGCTTCCGAAGATGCCGTAGGGCGTGTGCACCAACGACATCTTCGAGAAGCTGCGCCACGGGAGATTTCCCAACCCTTTCCCCAACACTGTTAGAGGAGATGTAGTCGTTCACGGGCTTGCAAGAAAAAAATTCCGAGGAGCAGCTTCCGAAGATGCCGTAGGGCGTGTGCACCAACGACATCTTCGAGAAGCTGCGCCACGGGAGATTACCCAACCCTTTCCTTCATCCATGGGAATAAAACTCTGCTTGGCTTGTTGATGTACTTGGCAAGGCGTATTGATGCTCCTTTTATAGGCACGGCACCGCTTCTTGTTTGTCTTGTTCCTTCGACAGGGTGTCGTGCGCTACATGCTTTATCTCATCGAGCAGTGCGTCCACCCATGCGTTCTTATCCTTCCGACATCTTTAGTCCCGGTTGCACCCACCAGCCGGGACTAAAGGTTACCCATACATCCTTATCCCACCGACAGTTTTGTTAGATGACAAAAAAGGGATCTTTAGTCCTGGTTGTACCCACCAGCCGGGACTAAAGGTTACCCACACGTCCTTATCCCACCGACAGTTTTGTTAGATGACAAAAAAGAATCTTTAGTCCCGGTTGTACCCACCAGCTGGGACTAATGTTTGTCTGACTAATCATCCCCTGATAATGCAAAAACCGAGATAAGCCTCCCCAGATTAAGCCTCCCATCTATCCCGGTTTGAGCACCCACCGGGATGAAAGTTTCCGGCGCCCTTTGCGTTCCCGCCTATTTTTCTTCCCGCGCTTTCCACTTGCTTCCCGCCTCCGTCTTCCCGCCATTTTTTCACTATATATATGTAGGCTTGGCCTCCATTTACATATCACATCTAGACTCATATCTCGCAAACCTCATCACTCTGTCCCATGACTTCCATCGTATGTCTAACCCCCCGGGGAGGCGGAGGTGCTTTGCGCCTTGAACTACCCCCGCCCGCCGGGCTACAGCGTCCCGACCGGCTGGTTCGCTGAGCGTCGGAGGCGTACCGGTCCCTCCTGTCCCTCTAGGTGTGGCGCGCGAGATGGCCATCACGAACCACTACTACTTCGAGCTCACGCCGGAGCAGCGAGAGGAATCCCCGGTGGCATCCAGAGCTACGGCCCAACTTGGGACAGCTTCTTCATCAATCGGCGTGAGAGTGCGCTTGCCAGGCACGAGGAGGACGGCCCGCCTCGTTCGAACTTCAACGAGGCCGGCCGTCGGCTGTGGTGGCGCGGCCGGACTCTCTAGAGCGTCATGGCCAACCGTGGCCCCCGCCTGCGCTACCCTCAGTCCCAGCCCACACGTGCTCACCCGCCGAGGTTGGACTACCGTGACCCCGATGCCAGCGATGACGATGTCGGCGACTATGACCACTACAGTGGCGACTACTATAGGGCTAGGCACGAGTATGACTGAATGACTCCAACAGTCGAATCTGGCCATGTATCTTAATTTTCAGTTGAGCTATGTACTTTAATCGTAGTTCAATCGTAATAATTTTTTTATTCCCGACCATTGTTTCCCGCCGTTTTCCTCCCGTGCGCCGTCGTGGCGGGAAACTTTTCTCATCATCGGCGTCGGTCACGATGAAGCCACCAACTCTGGGATAAAATGGGTATATAAACAAAATTTAAACTAAAACAATCGACAATGACTTTATTGAAAATACAATTAAAATAGATAAACAACTAGTCTAGTCGATCTACTCGTCGTCGGAGGTTGTCTCGGTCCAAATGTCGTCCCACCGAGGGTCGTTGTCGGCCGAAGTTGTATTGTCGAGCTCGAACTCGGTGACGGCCCGACGGTGGCGCCAGTTGGACCTGCGATGTGCCCGGAGGTCAGCGAAGAACGCGTCGGTGTTGTCGACGTCGTTGGGGAACTGCGCACTCCACTGGCGCATCAACTCCTCGTCGTGCTCGGGGATGGCGATCCGGCGCTGCACCTGGCGGTGGCGGCGACGGTCCTCGTCGTCGACGAGGCATGGAGTCGGCGCGAGGAACTCCGCCTCCTCTAGCGATTCGACGTCTGGGAAGTTCATGTCGCGCCGTTCGTCGAAATCGCCACGCGGCCGCGTCGTAAGCGCGCGCCGCCAGCTCCGGGGTGTTGTACGTGCCGAGGGTGAGGCGGAAGCCACCGGCGCGCATCTCGGCGTAGAACCTACCGTTCGGACGCGCTCGGACGCCACGGAAACCGGACGAGCCGCGATGGCGCGGCGGCATCCCGGAGACGAATGAGCGGAGGCGACATCGACGTGTGGTTCCTGTAGGGATTCGTAGCATAGAAAACAAAAAATTTCCTACCGCGAGAACGCAATCCAAGCCAAGATGCAATCTAGAAGACGGGAGCAACGAGGAGATCATTGAGACTCACCCTTGAAGATTTCCAAAGCCTACAAGATGAGGCTCTTGTTGCTGCGGTAGACGATCACTTGCCGCTTGCAAAAGCGCGTAGAAGATCTTGATCACGGTGCCACGATCGGGCGGCACCTCCGTACTCGGTCACACGTTCGGTGTTGATGAAGACGACGTCCTTCTCCCTGTTCCAGCGGGCAGCGGAAGTAGTAGCTCCTCCTTGAATCCGGCAGCACGACGGCGTGGTGGCGGTGGCGATGGAGAACTCCGGCGGAGCTTCGCTAAGCGTTGCGGGAGAGGTGGAGGAGGTGGGGCGGCTAGGGTTTGGGAGAGGGGCGCCGGCCACTATAGGGGTGCGGCCACCTTGTGGTGTTGGGGTGGCCGGCCCCCTCCCCTTGTCCCTCATTATATAGGTGGAACACCCAAGAGTTGGTCTACAAGTCTTCGAATAAGACCCCAAACCAAAACCTTCCATATGACATGAAACCTACCCAAGGTGGGATTCCCACTTGAGGTGGGATTCCCACCTTTCCTTGGGAGGGGGTGGCCGGCCACCTTTGGTGGAGTCCACCTTGGACTCCACCCTCTAGGGTTGGCCGGCCATGGTGGTGGAGTCCCTCCGGGACTCCGCCTTCCAAAGTGATTTCTTCCGGACTTTTCTAGAACCTTCTAGAACATTCCATAAATGCACCGGATCATTTTCAAACATACAAAATGACTTCCTATATATGAATCTTATTTTCCGGACCATTCTGGAACTCCTCGTGATGTCCGGGATCCCATCCGAGACTTCGAACAATACTTCGAACTCCATTCCATATTCAAGTTCTACTATTACAACATCAAACCTTAAGTGTGTCACCCTACGGTTCGCGAACTATGTAGACATGGTTGAGATCTCTCTCCGACCAATAACCAATAGCGGGATATGGAGATCCATAATGGCTCCCACATATTCAACGATGACTTAGTGATCGAATGAACCATTCACATACGATACCAATTCCCTTTGTCACGCGATATTTTACTTGTCCGAGGTTTGATCATCGGTATCACTCTATACCTTGTTCAACCTCGTCTCCGACAAGTACTCTTTACTCGTACCGTGGTATGTGGTCTCTTATGAACTTATTCATATGCTTGCAAGACATTAGACGACATTCCACCGAGAGGGCCCAGAGTATATCTATCCAGTCATCGGGATGGACAAATCCCACTTGTTGATCCATATGCCTCAACTCATACTTTCCGGATACTTAATCCCACCTTTATAACCACCCATTTACGCGGTGGTGTTTGATGTAATCAAAGTACCTTTCCGGCATAAGTGATTTACATGATCTCATGGTCATAAGGACTAGGTAACTATGTATCGAAAGCTTATAGCAAATAACTTAATGACGTGATCTTATGCTACGCTTAATTGGGTGTGTCCATTACATCATTCATATAATGATATAACCTTGTTATTAATAACATCCAATGTTCATGATTATGAAACTAATCATCTATTAATCAACAAGCTAGTTAAGAGGCTTACTAGGGACTCATTGTTTGTTTACATAACACACATGTATCAATGTTTCGGTTAATACAATTATAGCATGGTATATAAACATTTATCATAAACATAAAGATATATAATAACCACTTTTATTATTGCCTCTTGGGCATATCTCCAACAGATCTCCCACTTGCACTAGAGTCAATAATCTAGATTACATTGTAAGGTACCTAACACCCATGGCATTCTGGTGTTGGTCATGCTTTGCCCTAGGGAGAGCTTTAGTCAACGGATCTGCTACATTCGGATCGGTGTGTACTTTGCAAATCTTTACTTCTCCCATCTTCGATGTACTCGCGAATCGAATGATAACGCAGCTTGATATGCTTCAGCCTCTTGTGTGACCTTGGTTCTTGTGCATTGGCGATGGCACCCATGTTGTCACGGTAGATGACTAGTGGGTCCAATGCACTAGGAACCACACCGGGCTCTACAATGAACCTCTTCATCCATACCGCTTCGATGAAGCCTCCGAAGCCGCTATGTACTCCGATTACTGTTGAAGACTTCGCCACCGTGCCTTGCTTCGAGCTTGCCCGACTTACTGCAGCACCATTCAATATAAACACGTACCCGGACTGTGACTTAGAGTCATCGGGATCGGTGTTCCAACTTGCATCGGTGTAACTTGTTACAACGAGCTCTTGGTCACCTCCATAACAAAGAAACATATCCTTAGTTCTTTTCAAGTACTTCGGGATATTCTTGACCGCTGTCCGAGTGTTCCATTCCTGGATCACTTTGATATCTGCTAGTCAAACTAACAACATGTGCTATATCCGGTCTTGTACATAGCATGGCATACATGATAGAGCCTACTGCCGAGGCATAGGGGATCTGACTCATCCTTTCTCTTTCTTCTGCAGTAGCCGGACCTTGAGTCTTACTCAAGACCTTGCACAGTAACATAGGTAAGAATCCTTTCTTACTTTCGTCCATTCTAAACTTCTTTAGAATCTTGTCCGAGTATGTACTCTGTGATAGCCCTATTAGACGTCTTGATCTATCTCTATAAATCTTGATGCCTAATATATACGATGCTTCACCAAGGTCTTTCATTGAAAAACTATTATTCAAATAACCTTTTACCTTTGCTTAATAGTTCTATATCATTCCCAATCAATAATATGTCATCTACATATAATATCGGGAACGCTACTGAGCTCCCACTCACTTTCTTGTAAATACAGGCCTCTCCATGACACTTGTATAAACCCGAAGTCTTTGATCACCTTATCAAAGCGTCGGTTCCAACTTCTCGATGCTTGCTTCGAGTCCATAAATTGAACGGCTGAAGTTTGCATACTTTGTCGGCATTTTTAGGATCGACAAAACCTTTGGGTTGTACCATATACAACTCTTCCTCAATGTCTCCATTAAGGAACGCCGTTTTGACATCCATACGCCAAATCTCATAATCGAAAAATGCAGCTATTGCTAACAAAATCCTCACAGATTTTAGCTTCGCTACGAGTGAGAAAGTCTCATCGTAGTCAACACCTTGAATTTGTCGGAAACCCTTTGCGACAAGTCGAGCTTTATAGACGGTAATATTACCATCGGCATCTGTTTTTCTCTTGAAGATCCATTTATTCTCGACAGCCTTGCGGCTATCAGGTAACTCTACCAAAGTCCATACTTTGTTATCATACATGGATCCCATTTCGGATTTCATGGCTTCTTGCCATTTGTTGGAATCTGGGCTCATCATCGCTTCTTCAACGTCGCGGGGTCTTCATCATTGTTGTCCACAATCATGACATTTAGACAAGGATCATACCAATCGGGAGTGGCACGTTCCCTTGTCGATCTGCGAGGTTCGGTAGCTATCTCATTTGAAGTTTCATGATCATTATCATTAGCTTCCTCTGTTGCCGGTGTAGGCGGCACGGGAACATCTTCCGATGCTTGCGCTACTCGATCAACGAGCAAAGATTCTTCAATCTCATCGAGTTCTACTTTTCTTCCGAGTCACTTCTTTAGTGAGAAATTCTTTCTCAAGAAAGGTTCCGTTCTTAGCAACAAAGATCTTGCCTTCGGATCTGTGATAGAAAGTGTACCCTATAGTTTCCTTAGGGTATCCTATGAAGACGCATTTCTCCGCTTTGGGTTCTAGCTTGTCCGGTTGTAACTTTTTTACATAGGCTTCGCAACCCCAAACTTTTAGGAACGATAGCTTAGGTTTCTTATTAAACCATAATTCATACGGTGTCGTTTCAACGGATTTTGATGGTGCTCTATTTAAAGTGAATGCGAGCTGTCTCTAATGCATAACTCCAAAATGATAACGGCAAATCGGTAAGAGACATCATAGAACGAACCATATCTAAGAGAGTTCGATTACGACGTTCGGACACACCGTTTCGTTGTGGTGTTCCCGGCGGTGTCAATTGTGAAAGTATTCCGCATTTCTTTAAATGCATGCCAAACTCATAACTCGAGATATTCACCTCCACGATCAGATCGTAGAAATTTAATCTTCTTGTTACGTTGATTTTCTACTTCACTTTGGAATTCCTTAAACTTCTCGAAAGTTTCGGATTTATGTTTCATTAAATAGATATACCCATATCTACTCAAATCATCTGTGAAGGTTAGAACATAACGATAACCACCGCGCGAGGCTACACTCATTGGTCCGCACACATCGGTATGTATGATTTCCAATAAGTCTGTAGCTCGCTCCATAATACCAGAGAATGGAGTCTTAGTCATTTTTCCCATTAGACATGCTTCGCATCTATCAAGTGACTCAAAGTCAAGTGATTCAAGTAATCCATCGGTATGGAGTTTCTTCATGCGTTTCACTCCAATATGACCAAGACGACGAGTGCCACATATAAGTAGAATTATCATTCAATTTAATTCGCTTAGCATCAATGTTATGTATATGTGTATCACTACTATCGAGATCTAACAGAAATAAGCCATTCTTTTCTGGTGCTCGACCATAAAAGATATTATTCATAAAAATAGAACAACCATTATTCTCAGACTTGAATGAATAACCGTCTTGCATTAAACAAGATCCGGATATAATGTTCATGCTCAACGCGGGTACAAAATAACAATTATTGAGGCTTAAAACTAATCCCGAAGGTAGATGTAGAGGAAGTGTGCCGACGAGCGATCACATCGACTTTGGATCCATTTCCAACGCGCATCGTCACTTCATCCTTTAGTAGTCTTCGTTTATTCTTTAGTTCCTATTTCGAGTTACAAATATGAGCAACCGAACCAGTATCAAATACCCAGGTACTATTACGAGAACCGGTAAGATAAACATCTATAACATGTATATCAGATATACCTTCTTTCTTCTTCTTGACAAGGCCGCTCTTCAGATCCGCCAAATACTTGGAGCAATTACGCTTCCAGTGTCCCTTCTCCTTGCGGTAATAGCACTCGGCATCAGGCTTAGGGCCAGTCTTAGGTTTCACAGGAGGCGTGGCAGCTTTCTTGCCACTCTTCTTGTTCTTGCCTTTAGACTTGCCCTGTTTCTTGAAGCTGGTGGTCTTGTTGACCATCAACACTTGGTGCTCTTTCTTAATCTCAATCTCAGCAGATTTTAGCATGGCGAAGAGTTCAGGTAACTCTTTGTTCATGTTACGCATATTGTAATTCATCACAAAGTTCTTGTAACTAGGTGGCGGTGATTGAAGGACACGATTAATCCCCGATCTGTTAGGAATCACTATTCCCAAGTCACGAGTTTCTTCGCATGCCCGGTCATGGCGAGCATGTGCTCACTAACGGAGCTGCCTTCTTCCATCATGCAAGCTGAAGAAGTGTTTCGATGCTTCATAGCATTCCACGGCCGCATGAGTCTCAAAGATAGTTTTCAACTCATTGACTAACTCATGTGGATCGTGGTGCTCAAAACGTTTTTGAAGATCGGCTTCCGGACTGCACGAGGATGGCACAGCTGAACTTGAGAGTACCGAGTTTTCCGAGTCGCGTAAACATTCTTTACTTCATCGGTTTCAGTTTCTGCGGGAGGGTCACCTAGCGGTGCATCAAGCACATATTGCAGGTTTCCGCCATTGAGGAAGATCCTCACATGACGGAACCAGTCGGTGAAGTTGCTACCGTTGCTCTTAAGCTTTTCTTTCTCTAGGAAGCTGGTTAAAATTGATTGGGGACGCCATATCTACAACATATATTTGCAATAGTTTAGACTAATGTTTATGACAAATTGAGTTCAAATTTTAATTTAACAAAATTAAAAACTAGGTGAACTCCCACTCAAAACAATATCCCTCGCATTGTCTTAGTGATCACACGAACCAAATCCACCACACCAAGTCCGATCATCACGAGACAAGATGTAACTTCAATGGCGAACACTCAAAGTGTTCATCATATCAATCATATGATTCATGCTCTACCTTTCGGTATCACGTGTTCCGAGACCATGTACGTACATGCTAGGCTCGTCAAGGCCACCTTAGTATCCGCATGTGCAAAGCTGGCTTGCACCCGTTGTATGCACTTGTTGAGTCTATCACACCCGATCATCACGAGATGCTTCGAAACGACAAGTCTTGGCAACGGTGCTACTAAGGATGAACACTTTATTATCTTGATATTTTAGTGAGAGGGATCATCTTATAATGCTACCGTCGCGATCTAAGCAAAATAAGATGCATAAAAGGATTAACATCACATGCGAGTTCATATGTGATATGATATGGCCCTTTTGTCTTTGCGCCTTTGATCTTCATCTCCAAAGCACGGACATGATCTCCATCATCAACGGGCATGATCTCCATCATCGTCGGCGTAGCGTCAAGGTCAATGGCGCCGTCTTCATGATTGTTCTCCCATGTAGCAACTATTACAACTTCTTTGAAATACTACTCAACATGAAATTTAAAGACAACCATAAGGCTCCTGCCGGTTGCCACAATACAATAATGATCATCTCATACATATTCATCATCACATTATGGCCATATCACATCACCAAACCCTGCAAAAACAAGTTAGACGTTCTCTAATTTGGTTTGCATATTTTACGTGGTTTAGGGTTTTCGAGTGAGATCCAATCTACCTACGAACATGAACCACAACGGTGATACTAGTGTTGTCAATAGAAGAGTAAATTGAATCTTCACTATAGTAGGAGAGACGAGACACCCGCAAAGCCACTTATGCAATACAAGTTGCATGTCGAGCGTGGAGCAAATCTCATGAACGCGGTCATGTAAAGTTAGCTCGAGCCGCTTCATCCCACTATGCCACAAAGATGCAAAGTACTCAAACTAAAGACAACATAAGCATCAACGCCCACAAAACCATTGTGTTCTACTCGTGCAACCATCTATGCATAGACACGGCTGCGATACCCTTTGTAGGGATTCGTAGCATAGAAAACAAAAAATTTCCTACCGCGAGAACGCAATCCAAGCCAAGATGCAATCTAGAAGACGGGAGCAACGAGGAGATCATCGAGACTCACCCTTGAAGATTTCCAAAGCCTACAAGATGAGGCTCTTGTTGCTGCGGTAGACGATCACTTGCCGCTTGCAAAAGCGCGTAGAAGATCTTGATCACGGTGCCACGATCGGGCAGCACCTCCGTACTCGGTCACACGTTCGGTGTTGATGAAGACGACGTCCTTCTCCCCGTTCCGGCGGGCAGCGGAAGTAGTAGCTCCTCCTTGAATCCGGCGGCACGACGGCGTGGTGGCGGTGGCGATGGAGAACTCCGGCGGAGCTTCGCTAAGCGTTGCGGGAGAGGTGGAGGAGGTGGGGCGGCTAGGGTTTGGGAGAGGGGGCGGCCGGCCACTATAGGGGTGCGGCCACCTTGTGGTGTTGGGGTGGCCGGCCCCCTCCCCTTGTCCCTCATTATATAGGTGGAACACCCAAGAGTTGGTCTACAAGTCTTCGAATAAGACCCCAAACCAAAACCTTCCATATGACATGAAACCTACCCAAGGTGGGATTCCCACTTGAGGTGGGATTCCCACCTTTCCTTGGGAGGGGGTGGCCGGCCACCTTTGGTGGAGTCCACCTTGGACTCCACCCTCTAGGGTTGGCCGACCATGGTGGTGGAGTCCCTTCGGGACTCCGCCTTCCAAAGTGATTTCTTCCGGACTTTTCTAGAACCTTCTAGAACCTTCCATAAATGCATCGGATCATTTTCAAACATATAAAATGACTTCCTATATATGAATCTTATTCTCCGGACCATTCGGAACTCCTCGTGATGTCCGGGATCCCATCCGAGACTTCGAACAATACTTCGAACTCCATTCCATATTCAAGTTCTACTATTACAACATCAAACCTTAAGTGTGTCACCCTACGGTTCGCGAACTATGTAGACATGGTTGAGATCTCTCTCCGACCAATAACCAATAGCGGGATCTGGAGATCCATAATGGCTCCCACATATTCAACGATGACTTAGTGATCGAATGAACCATTCACATACGATACCAATTCCCTTTGTCACGCGATATTTTACTTGTCCGAGGTTTGATCATCGGTATCACTCTATACCTTGTTCAACCTCGTCTCTGACAAGTACTCTTTACTCGTACCGTGGTATGTGGTCTCTTATGAACTTAATCATATGCTTGCAAGAAATTAGACGACATTCCACCGAGAGGGCCCGGAGTATATCTATCCGTCATCGGGATGGACAAATCCCATTGTTGATCCATATGCCTCAACTCATACTTTCCGGATACTTAATCCCACCTTTATAACCACCCATTTACGCGGTGGCGTTTGATGTAATCAAAGTACCTTTCCGGCATAAGTGATTTACATGATCTCATGGTCATAAGGACTAGGTAACTATGTATCGAAAGCTTATAGCAAATAACTTAATGACGTGATCTTATGCTACGCTTAATTGGGTGTGTCCATTACATCATTCATATAATGATATAACCTTGTTATTAATAACATCCAATGTTCATGATTATGAAACTAATCATCTATTAATCAACAAGCTAGTTAAGAGGCTTACTAGGGACTCATTGTTTGTTTACATAACACACATGTATCAATGTTTCGGTTAATACAATTATAGCATGGTATATAAACATTTATCATAAACATAAAGATATATAATATTGTTGACTGCCAAAACCCACCGGCGGGCAGCGGCCTTGTCAACACTGTAGAGCCGGGAAGAGCCTAGAGCTGCGGCTGGCTGAGACCCCTCCGAGCGACGGCCCGCAATGCTCTTCTGGTCACACGCGGAGTTGCGAAGTGCAAGGGCGTGCCACCTGACCTATACCTGGTCAGGAAGGTGATGGGGATGCCTCGCTTAGTTCCTGCAGGGCATACATGTAAACATTAAATACGAGCCTCGATCGGCTCTCAGGTTATCATGTGAATCGGCTCAAAGAGCCGATCCACCCATGATCCGTGCGGGGTGCACGAATACTTGGTGGTCCTGCTTGATCAAGATGAAGCTAATGAGATCTACGACGATTTAGGGTTTTCACCGCATAATCGGATCATCCTACTCCGAGGTTGGGCCTCGCGGCCACGCACGGTGCTCGTAAGCCGATCCTAAACAAGGCCTCAAAACCAACATGAAGTTGATCCTCGGAACATCCCGTTTAGGACTTGCGAACGCCACCCTACGTGCCACTGGATCCTCCCCCCCTTTGTAAGGCCTAACTATTGCAGATATTAAACTAATCCTTGTAGAACAAGGAGCAATCGTAACGGATCAGATCTACTAAGTAATGATCAAGCGGGGTGCCGCCCCCACGCCTGAGACAGGCATGAGGGCGGCTAGATATGCAAGGGTTGCACTACGTAAGCATGCTTAAACGAAGAACAATGCTAACCCTAACACATCTAATGATAACTACGTTGCTCGCCATCAAAAGCGCTTTAGTACGAGCAACGCATGAACAACGTGGGGCTTGTGCTGCCTAGATCGCAAGATGCGATCTAGGCAGCATGTCGCTACCCGATAGAAACCCTCGAGACGAAGGAGTTGGCGATGCGCCGAGATTGGTTTGTTTTTGGGGTTGAACGTGAGTTGTTGTTTATTCCATAAACCCTAGGTACATATTTATAGTCCAGGGGACTTTCTAATGAGGGCGTGCACTAAACCGTGCACGAGATAAACTCTAACTTCTAAACCGATACACAATCTATTATATTAAGATACACGGGCTAACTAGCCCAAATTCTCCGTGCAAGGCCGCTTCATAGTTCTTCCATATGTAATCTTCCAAGCCCATCTTGATCGCGGCCCACCTCCTGATTTAGCCAAAATCTGGTGATAACACATGCCCCCCTGGTTTTGGTAATGATAATTTCAAAACCACTCTGTTTTTTCCTCAGAGGGGTCGTGTCACGGCAGAGCGGAACTGTCGCAGCATGCCTCATCATGACGACCTGCCTTCCCAACTCCTCTGCACGATTTGACAGTTTTGGCACCATGTCCTCGAGAACTGCTCGGAAATTAAAAACCCCCACCTCCTTTTATTTAGTCGCAACGAACAGTTCTCTTCTTCACCCCTTCCGCAGTAGCACTCCAAAAACCCTCCCCTGCAACCATGTCCTCTTCCTCTTCCTCTTCTTCTTCGTCGGATCTTTCCCACGTGTCCTCTCCCATCCGAGAGTCGACGCCCTCGTGGGGTACGCAAGCGGCGTACGACATCCTTGCCCCGACAAAGTGGGACAAAGAGGACCATGACTCCTCCGTCTGGTCCGAGGATGACAAATCCCAAACCGACGGGGAGAGCGACCTCCGCTTCCTTGCTGACGAGGGAGCGGTGGAGGAGAGCGAAGACGACCGCCTCTCCGGGCGGACTTCACCACCTCCGAGGAGGTGAAGGAGGAGGGAGAGGAGGAGGAGGATGAAGACAGCTCCTCCGACGAGCCGCCGGCCAAACGCCGCCACCTCTGGCCCGGGAACTCCGGAGACGTCGACGGTGGACGACGACGCCGACGAAGAGGATGAAGACGACGAGGGTCCTATCGGCGGCCGCCGGAGCAGTGATGACGAGCCGGCAGGGAGCAGCGCCGGCAGTGGTGACGACGGCGACGACGACGACGAAGGCAGCAGCGGCCCCTAGATAGGGTCTTAGCATAGGGCTAGCAATAGCAGACGGGGCAATGTATCCCCCTGGTATTTCCTTTTGAGAGCAATCAGCTTTTCTATGTAAGAAATCTGGCTTATCAATGAAGAAATTCCCCAACTCGATTTTGCCGATTCCCTTTATGATAATTTAGCCGATTGTCTTTCCTTCTGATTCTGCCGATTGCCAAACTGGACAATGCCCAACAAGCCGATGGCATCGCATCGGTCTCCCACACTAGATTTCGAGATAGATCCACCCAGACCCAAACTCCTTGCCAAACAAGGCCAAGCCCTACTCGCGCAAATCCGCAGATCTCTCAAGATGGCATGTTGAACCTAGCGGCAGAACTCCTGAACTAATGTCAGGTCTCCTTTACATCATCCTCTCCGAATTCTGCTCGCTCAGCTCCGGCAGCTTCCTTCTACCATAATCACTGTCTTTTGAACGAGCCGTCACGAAGAGTGAGCCCACTTCGACAGAGTTGGTTAAACCTCGAGGGCGAGCTGCCCCCCGAGCCTCAGCCAAGGCGAGGATAAAGGACGGATCATCACTATTGAGATTTCGGGGCGGGCTCAACCTTGTCCAAGAGAGCTATCCTGCAGGGCCACCAGCCGATCACCTCCCTTCCGTCGAGGGTCCATACAGCCGATCCAGCAGGCTATGATAATTTTGCAACATAAGCACCATTCTTCAGGTAACTTGTGGTGCAGAGTTCAGCCGATCCCAACGAAATCGGCTCCCCGGAGCAGAGAACCTTCAAGGTGAGCTGCCCCCCGGGCCTTCAAGGTGAGCTGCCCCCCGGGCCTTAGTCGGGTGAGAATAGCAGCGAGCTGATCACGTCAATCATCCTTGGTTTCCAACTCGCAACGCCGTATCAACCGATTCAGAAAAATCGGCTCTTTAGAGTGAGGGAATTTCAGGGCGAGCCGATTCTTGGAGGGAACTAGCCCCCTGCTCTTAAGTCGATGTCTGTGCATCGGCTATTCCTGAAAATTTTCGAATTTTTTCGGCCGACTTGTGTATCGGCCCCCATACTCCAATATCCACCATCAAAGGATGAGACTCTTCTACTGCATACCCTCGTGTTTTATCCACTTGGGCGCCCCCCCGAGCCGATTCTGTCAAGAGAATTGATGACATCGGCTCTGATGGACCGTGAATGTGTTGAACCCGGGCAGTATGGATGGTGAGGATATTCGCGGCCGATTATCGGAATCGGCCTCCACGTTGTTCGCTCGGTGAAGGTTTTGTACTCGCTCCTTCATAGACCCTTGGGGCCGATCACAAGGATCAGCCTCGCCAACTTGCACATCGCTTGGCTTCAACTACATGGTCGGGCCAGTGGATAAAACTAGCTTAACCCTTCCCTTTGTCACATCGATGCGCTCGCGAGTCGTCCAATTTGATGCCCGAGAGGGGTTCTTGGCCTCGCTGCTTCCCATGCGTTCATGCCGGCCGTTGAAACTTCGGCCGAGTCGTCGGCTTGGACGACCTCTACCTCATCACCATCCCACCGTATTATGCATTGGTGCATCGTGGAGGGAATGCAGCAGTTGGCGTGGATCCAATCTCTTCCCGAAGCAAACAACGATAACTCGCTCGTGCTATCAACGATAAAGAACGCCGTAGGGATGGTTTTTCTTCCTACGGTCGGATCCACATTCGAACTCCTTGTGCCTCGGACGCTTGGCCGTTGAAGTCGCTCAACGTTACGTTGGTCTTGATTAGATCCGAACTCGAGCGTCCCAGCCGACGTAGCATGGAGTACGGCATGATGTTAATCGCCGCTCCGGTGTCCACCAGCATCCTCGTTTACGGGCCTCCCATCGATATACCCTCGTAAGTACAGGGCCTTCGGATGCCTCGTAGCTCCTGTCTCGTGGCTTCTCAAAGATAACCGGCCGTGGGCCGCAGTCAAGTTGTGCCACGGATGTCTCGTCTAATCCTGGAGCATTGAACTCCGAAGGGAGGATAAACACCATATTTGTGCCAGCCGATGTTTCATCATCGGCTTTTCTCTGTTCGGGGCGCCACTCTTTTCTTTGTGGCTGACCTTCCTCGTCCAGGGTTCGCAGAATTTTGGCGGCCGATCAGGCCGTGCCTTCCTTAGCGTGCGCAGGTATAATCTTTCAGTTTCTTCCAACCCACGCAGACGCTGGACTCTTTGCTTCCGGGAACGGCTGAGCCCATCAGGGCACCATCTGGGCTGATAATATTTGTATTCTTCACCACCGTCCTCTAGCTCCTCGAGATCTTACATCTGAGGGGACTCAGCACGCTTGTTCCGATGCGGGAAAGGCCCTAGCCGGCTGAACACAGACACGTTAGCGGCACCCTTCTTCCTTTGTTTGCATTCTGGGCAGTCCTCGATTGTTGGCAATCGGCTCATCCCTGAGTCCCAGCAATGCTTGAAGAACGGGCAGTCCCAGTGCTTATCCATGTCACTCTGCCCCCTTGGCCTCCCTTCGGCGCGACGATCGTACCCGTTGTTGCTCCTACCATGTTGGCGGTACCTTCCGACCTCGGCATCAGACCGGAAATTCCTTTCATCGTCCGCGTCGTAGCGCCGACGTCGGTCGTGGTGTTGCTCGTATTTGTTGAGAGGGTGCTTGGAGTGTGGGCGTTGATGCCGCATGCTTCTTATTCCCTCTCTTGCCAGGTACTGCCTGTCCTCACCTCGGGGTTGGTCGCACGGATCGGCTCCCTCTTCATCCTTGCCACGGGAGTGGCTGCTTTCTGTTTCCTCTTTGTCATGGCGGCTTGCAGATCCTGCCATATTGACACCAAAGGAAAACTTTGGCTGATCTATGGGGTGGCTGAGATCCACCGTGTCGACACCGGGACCCGGACGTGGGTTTCTACCGAGCCTGATATCGTGCGGCCGGGTCTTCTCAGCGGAGCCGATGAGTTCGGTTCCAAGGGTTGCCTTGATCCCGTCATGTTTCCTTCTGAGCTCCTTGGGCAGATCCCCATGCTTCAGAGACCTGGTGCGCTCCTCCGACGGGGTGGAGAGATCTCTCCCATCAAGTGCGCCTTCGGGCGTGGAACCCCTCCCCCTGACGCCATGGGAGTGGGTTCGGTGGGAAGAGCCGAAGAGTGCGGCTTCGAGGATGGCTTTGATCTCGTCGCATGTGACTGGCGTGCCGTCCGCCATCTCGGATGTAGATGGCGATGTGGTTGATGTAGACGATGGTCCCACCGGGCGTGCGCGAATGTGTTGACTGCCAAAACCCACCGGCGGGCAGCGGCCTTGTCAACACCGTAGAGCCGGGAAGAGCCTAGAGCTGCGGCTGGCTGAGACCCCTCCGAGCGACGGCCCGCAATGCTCTTCCGGTCACACGCGGCGTTGCAAAGTGCAAGGGCGTGCCACCCGACCTATACCCGGTCGGGAAGGTGATGGGGATGCCTCGCTTAGTTTCTCGCAGGGGCATACATGTAAACATTAAATACGAGCCTCGATCGGCTCTCGGGTTATCCCGTGAATCGGCTCAAAGAGCCGATCCACCCATGATCCGTGCGGGGTGCACGAATACTTGGTGGTCCTGCTTGATCAAGATGAAGCTAATGAGATCTACGACGATTTAGGGTTTTCACCGCATAATCGGATCATCCTACTCCGAAGTTGGGCCTCGCGGCCACGCACGGTGCTCGTAAGCCGATCCTAAACAAGGCCTCAAAACCAACATGAAGTTGATCTTCGGAACATCCCGTTTAGGACTTGCGAACGCCACCCTACGTGCCACCGGATCCTCCCCCCTTTGTAAGGCCTAACTATTGCAGATATTAAACTAATCCTTGTAGAACAAGGAGCAATCGTAACGGATCAGATCTACTAAGTAATGATCAAGCGGGGTGCCGCCCCCACGCCTGAGACAGGCATGAGGGCGGCTAGATATGCAAGGGTTGCACTACGTAAGCATGCTTAAGCGAAGAACAATGCTAACCCTAACACATCTAATGATAACTACGTTGCTCGCCATCAAAAGCGCTTCAGTACGAGCAACGCATGAACAACGTGGGGCTTGTGCTGCCTAGATCGCAAGATGCGATCTAGGCAGCATGTCGCTTACCTGATAGAAACCCTCGAGACGAAGGAGTTGGCGATGCGCCGAGATTGGTTTGTTTTTGGGGTTGAACGTGAGTTGTTGTTTATTCCATAAACCCTAGGTACATATTTATAGTCCCAGGGACTTTCTAATGAGGGCGTGCACTAAACCGTGCACGAGATAAACTCTAACTTCTAAACCGATACACAATCTATTATATTAAGATACACGGGCTAACTAGCCCAAATTCTCCGTGCAAGGCCGCTTCATAGTTCTTCCATATGTAATCTTCCAAGCCCATCTTGATCGCGGCCCACCTCCTGATTTAGCCAAAATCTGGTGATAACAAATATACTTTTATTATTGCCTCTTGGGCATATCTCCAACGAGTTCCGCGCGCACGCGGCGCTTTATAGCACGCGAAGCGACGCGACAAGTTTGGCGATAGGTGGCATGGGGCGGCGGCGGGGCATGGCACGTGGAAGTGGCATCTACACGTTGCACGCCGGCGGCGACGGGGCGAGGCACGTGGAAGCGGCGACGACACGTGGCACGGGGAAGGAACACGTGTGGCACAATGGCGGCGGTGGCGGCGGTGGCACATGGAAGGAGCGGCGACACGTGGCGCGGGAAAGTGGCGGGGCATGGCACGTGGAAGGGACACGTGTGGCACGATGGCGGCGGCGGCTTCAAATTCAAAAGTTATTTAAATTTATATTTAAATTCATATGTAAATTATACTTTTATTAGATAGAGATTTTTTCTAAACACTTTGATATATCATAGCCCTTTTTTGATTTGAAATAAGGCGGGAACCAAAAAATTTAAAAATTTGGCCTCTGGACCCGGTTTGTGCCACAAACCGGGACCAAAGGCCAATTTTGCATGCGCAGCGAAAAACGCAGCGAAAATAGGCCTTCGGTCCCGGTCGATGGCACAAACCGGGACCAAAGGGGGCCTTTGGTCCCGGTTCATGGCACGAACCGGGACCAAAGGGGGGTGCCGCTATAACTGTCGCCCCTTCATCTCCGCGGAGATCAATCCCGCGGAGACGAAGAGCACGACGCCGCCGAGCTGCCAAAATCGCCCGCGCGCCACCGCCACCGCCGCCCACGCTTCGTCTCCCGCGCGCCGCCGCCGCGCGCTGCCGCGGCCCCCGCCTCCTCCCCCACGCGCCGCCGCGCGCCCGCGCCTCATCTCTCCGACCCGCGCGCGTGTCCGAGCGTCGCCGCGCGCCTCCCCGCCATCGCGCCGGCTCCGTCGCCGGTAAGCGCCGCCCAGCCGCGTTCTCCTCCTCCGGCCGGCCGACCGGCCGGCCACAAGTTAGGCTTTTTTTGTTTTTTTTAATTTATTTGTTAGATTAATTGGTGTAGTTAGAAAAATATTTAGTAATATTTATATGTTAGATAAATAGTTAGAAAAATAGTTAGTGTTAGTTAAGAAATTTGTGTTACAAATATTTATATGTTAGAAATTAAAAACTATATATTTGTTAGATAAATTTTATTAGTTAGAATAATTGTTAGTAAAAAAGTATTGAAATTATATGTTAGAAATAGTTAGTTAGAAATATTTGTTAGAAATAGTTAGTTAGAAATATTTGTTAGAAATAGTTAGTTAGAAATATTTGTTAGAAATATGTGTAGCACTATTTGTTAGAAATATTTGTTAGAAATTGTTAGTTAGAAATAGTTAGAAATAATTCGTTAGTTAGAAATAATATATTTTTAGTAATGATAGTGAAAATTGTTAGTTAGAATTGTTAGTGAAATTTGTTAGTTAGAAATAATTTTAGAAATAGTGGTTAAGTAAAAATAATGTTAGGGTTAGTATGTATATATAGTTATTTTATTTAGCACAATATCATGTTTTTTTATTTATGTTAGTACATATACGATTTAGTTTCGTAGCAACGATGCCGCGCCAGCCCGCCGCGTCGTGGAGGGTCCATTCTGGAGCAGATGATGTCGATGAGGGAGGTCCGGGACCGGGCTCCGCCGGGGTGGCACTGGGAGGTGTTATCTTCCAGGGCGCGCATCTTGGTTCGGAATCCGGGTCCCGTCGTCGACCCGGATATTCTCTGGTGGACGTCGCATGGGCTACGATCGTTTCAGAGGGAGCCGGCCCCGCCGGAGGTGGTAGGTCAGCGCATTATAGAGGAGGACGAGCACGTTCGCCGTTACATGTATGCGTTAGACACCTATTATAGGACCGGATGGTCAATTATGCAGGGATCTCACATTAGCTATGACCATGTTACTGTTCTGTGGCTTTGGGTGTTCAGCCGGCGCGGTTCAGCACCCGGTCGGCGCCGTTGAGAGGTTCTAGTAGTGATCGATGTATTAGGGTTAAATAAAATCTATGTATGCATGTAACTGCACTATCTGCTTTCAGCACTACATTATCGATCCTTAATTAATAACTATATATGTAACTCCAATTTCAGTTTTCTGCATTATCCTTAATTTGATCATATGATGGTTCCTATATATAACTTGCAAGTCGTTGTAGAAAGCATGGATGGACACAGAGACGAAGCCCAAGAAAAATTCATGGCTGGCCTCATAGCCAACGGTACTCTGGATGATCGCGACGACGATATTCTAGATGATGGTGGTGACGATGTCACCCCAACTTTTTTGAATGACTCCAGTGAGGGAGCGGAGAATATTGACCGAAGAGAAGATGGCTACGATGAGGAAGAAGATCCTAATGGCTCCGGTGAGGAAGGAGATCATCATAATGGCTCCGGTGATGGAACCGTAGTTATCACCCAGGTATATAAATTAAGCCGCTGCTGACTAGATGCATTGACTAATTAAATTGTACTGACGATGAATTATTTCTTTTTTAGCCCTCCGGATCGAGCACTTCTTCTGTAAAGTCGAAGAAGCGAGGCCCGGCCAAAAAGTTGGACGACGGTGTTAGGCGCGACATCACCCATATCGCTAAGGATGGTAAACCGATTGCTCCCGAGAAGCATGCAAAGTCATTTATAGCTCAATGTGGAGTGCTTGTTAGGGACTGCATCCCGATCACCGTTCGAGATTGGAACAAGCCGAAGGGACTAGAGCTATCTGCAGAGGAAGAAGCTCAAGGTCTTTATATCGATAATGTAGCCAAAAACAGCATTCTGACCAAGCTCATGGCACATTTCAACGTAGGACCTCCAGAGGGGATGCCGATGAAAAGGCACAAATGGAGAAGGCTGTCCGTGACTTTGCTTTGAAGAAGATGGCCGAACTATTCAAAAACCACAAGAAAAGATTGCGCGTCCTTATCAAGAAAGACAAGACTCCGGACGAGTGAGAAGGTAAAAAATCACCGGGACGAATTCGTGAAGTACAAGCACGGAGTCGAAGAATTTAAGAAAAGGTTGGAAACAAATGAGGCAAATGCTGCGTTGAAGAAATATCACCAAGTTATGGGTCCGGTGGATACGAGGGCTAACCGTCCTAAGTGGCAGGCAGCTGAGGCGGAACTGACCAAGAAAGGGATCAGATTAGGGACACACGGTTGGACCGAACGGTCGAAGGAGTGGTTCTACGGGATTAGGGGAAAGTTGGATCCAGAAACAGGGAAGTGTATCTATAAGAAAGCTCATTTGAAGCACCCCATTGAAGCCCTGGAACAAGCACATAAGGAAGTGGAGGCGGGGAGGTTCCACCCTGAAAGAGAGAACGATGAGCTGACACGCGCCCTTGGGAACAAAGAACACGACGGACGAACACGGGGCACAGAAGGCTCCGTTCCGTGGAAGTATGGCTTTCCTACGGAAAGGAAGAGATTTCCTGATAAAAGCAATGAGAGGAGAAAGGAAAGGAAAACAGACCGCATAGCGTCCTTAGAGGATTCTATGAGCACCATGAAAGCCCAATTTACCATAGTAACCCAAGTACTTACATCCCAGAGGGTACCATAGTGGGGCCCACCTATCCCGGACGACCAACATGGACCGGAGGGGGTAACATAGGCCCACATGGGCCAAGCACACCAGCCCCCCAAGGCCCATGTGGTTGGATCAAGTGGATAAGATCAAATCCCTTGAAAATAGGGACTTAACTTGGGGGGAAGTTGCCCCCTTGTTTTGGCCGACCCAAAGGCTTGGAGGAGGGGCCAAGGCAGCCCCCCAAGCCTATATAAGAGGGAGGGGAGGGCTGGGGCGCAGCACATCATCCCCCAAGACCTAGCCACCCCTCTCTCCCTCCTCCTTCTTCTCGCGCAGGCTTGGCGAAGCCCTACAGAATTTCTCCTCCACCTCCACCACCACGCCGTCGTGCTGCTTCGGGATCCCGAGGGGATCTACCACACCTCCGCTGCCCGCTGGAACGGGGAGAGGACGGGCTTCATCGACACCGTACGCACGACCGTGTATGGAAGTGCTGCCGGATTGCAGCATCGGATGATCGACTACATCAACAATGAGATCTAATCTCGTAGGCTTTGGAATCTTCGAGGGTTAGTCTCACATTCATCTCGTTGTTCCGATCTCATAGATTAGATCTTGGCTTTTCCATAGATTAGTTCTTGGATTTATTCGTCTTTGCGGTAGGAATTTCTTTTGTTTTCTATGCAACGAACTCATCAGTGGTATCAGAGCCGTGTCTATGCATAGATCTGTTCCACGAGTAGAACACAATGGTTTTGTGGGCGTTGATGCTTTTGTTGTCTTTAGTTATGTGTACTTTGATCTTGCGGGATGGTGGGATGAAGCGGCCCGGGCTAACTTTACATGACCGCGTCTCATGAGACTTGCTCCACGCTTGACATGCAACTTGTATTGCATAAGTGGCTTTGCGGGTGTCAGTCTCTCTCACCATAGTTAAGATTCAATTTACTATTTCTATCGACAACACTAGTATCACCGTTGTGGTTCATGTTCGTAGGTAGATTGGATCTTACTCGAAAACCCTAAACCACGTAAAATATGCAAACCAAATTAGAGGCGTCTAACTTGTTTTTGCAGGGGTTTGGTGATGTGATATGGCCATGATGTGATGATGATTATATTTGATGTATGAGATGTTCATTATTATATTATGGCAACCGGCAGGAGCCTAATGGTTGTCTTTAAATTTGTTAAGACATGCGTGTCTATTCATCATGTAATAGCTTTATTTCAAGTAATTGTTATAGTAGCTATAAGTGATGGACAACCATGAAGCGGCGCCATGGACCTTGGTGCAATGCTGGTGATGATGGAGATCATGTTCATGTGCTTTGGAGATGGAGATCAAAAGCACAAGAAGAAAGGTCATATCATATCACATATTATGAATTGCATGTGATGTTAATCCTTTATGCATCTTATCTTGCTTAGATCGCGGCGGTAGCATTATAAGATGATCCCTCACATTAATATCAAGATAATAAAGTGTTCTCCCCTCGTATGCACCGTTGCTACAGTTCGTCGTCTCGAAGCATCTCGTGATGATCGGATGTGATAGATTCTACGTTCACATACAACGGGTGTAAGCCATGTTGCACACGCGAAAATACTTGGGTTTGCTTGACGAGCCTAGCATGTACAGACATGGCCTCGGAACACAGGAAACCGAAAGGTTGAACACGAGTCATATGGATGATATGATCAACATGTTGATGTTCACCATTGAAGCTACATCATCTCACGTGATGATCGGTTTTGGTGTAGTGGATATGGATCGTGTACCATTAAAAAACTATGAGGGATGTTGTGTTAAGTGGGAGTTCATTAGTAATTAGATTAAAACATGAACTAATTATCATGAACATATTCTGAATAGTATTTTGAATTAAATTTTTAGAATTGGCATCCGTTATCTACCATGCGCTAGTCTTGTAATTGAGATAGATATACTGTTAAGTCTGACAAGTAACTTTACGGACTGGTACCGTATTGTTAAAGAATCAAGATATGATTAAGTCCTAATGCAAACTTTTAGTAAACCTCACATTGATGATTCAAAGAGCAATGGTTTCAATTAGTACCAAATCGTCTTGTCTCCGTGAAACTTGAAGTTCAAATCCGTTTGATAAGTAAGGAGCTGGAAATTTTGTTTTCAGAAATAAGCAAGGTATGAGATATATGTGATATCTAAGACCTTATTGCAAGATGATAGAATATAATCTAGTGAGACTACATAAACTCATAAGTTTTATGGGAATGTATGAAGGTTGAAGACGCTAGGCGTCCCAATCCTCCAACTAGTTGGGCACTAATGATATTCGCACATCCATGAAGTGATCGTCCTTAGTATGCACCGTTGCTAAGACCCGTTGTTCCGAAGCATCACGTGATGATCGGGTCTTATAGATTCTAGGTGTGCATACAACGGGTGTAAGCCATATTTTGCACATACGAGTACTAAGGTTAAACATTACGAGCCTATCATGTACAGACATGGTCTCGGAAAGTCGTCATGATTTGATGGATAAAAATTATGAGTGAAATTGTTCATCACATTAAAAGGTTACTAATAGTGAAATCTGGAACACTTGTCATGTGATGATGAACTTCAAAAAAAGAACCTCAAGGTTATTGGTATTTGACCAATGGACCTAGAATTTATTGAAGGTGAAGTGTTTTCTAAGAATGAGGAAAGCTAAAAGAGAAACTACAAAAGATTTTTGGCAGAAAGACAGAAAAGACTAGAAAGTCTAGCTCAGTGTGTATATAGATGATATACATGTTATGAATGTATTTCTTGTTTTGGTCACACAATGAAATTCTTGGGTATTTGTACCATATTGGTTGGTATGAGGTGTCATACAAAACAACGCAATACAAGAATACAATGGCCTAAGTGACTGATACGTCTCAAACGTATCTATAATTTCTTATGTTCCATGCTTGTTTTATGACATTACCTACATGTTTTGTTCACACTCTATATCGTTTTTATGCATTTTCCGGAACTAACCTATTGACGAGATGCCGAAGTGTCTGTTCCTGTTTTCTGCTGTTTTTGATTTCAGAAATCCTAGTAAGGAAATATTCTCGGAATTGGACGAAATCAACGCCCAGCATCTTAGAATTCCACGAAGCTTCCAGAACACCAGAGAGCCACCAGAGGAGAGCCACAGGGGGCCCACACATGGGGCTGGCGCGGCCAGGCTAGGGCCCGCGCCACCCTATTGTGTGGCGGTTCTGTAACCCCTCCGACTCCGCCTCTTCGCCTATAAGAAGCCCCCTGACCTAAATCTTCGATACGAAAAAGCCACGGTACGAGAAACCTTCCAGAGCCGCCGCCATCGTGAAGCCAAGATGTGGGGGACAGGAGTCTCGTTCCGGCACGCCGCCGGGACGGGGAAGTGCCCCGGAAGGCATCTCCATCGACACCACCGCCATCTTCCTCGCCGCTGTTGTCTCCCATGAGGAGGGAGTAGTTCTCCCCGAGGCTGAGGGCTCTACCGGTAGCTATGTGGTTAATCTCTCTCTCATGTACCCCAATACAATGATCTCATGAATTGCTTTGCATGATTGAGATCCATATGATGAGCTTTGTATCACTATTAGTCTATGTGCTACTCATGTGATGTTATTAAAGTAGTCTATTCCTCCTTCATGATGTATTGGTGACAGTGTGTGCATCGTGTAGTACTTGGCGTAGGTTATGATCATAATCTCTTGTAGGTTATGGAGTTAATTATTACTATGATAGTATTGATGTGATTTATTCCCCTTCATAGTGTAATGGTGACAGTGTGTATGCTATGTTAGTACTCGGTTTAGATTGCAAAGATCTATTATGCTCTAAGGTTACTTAAACATGAATGCCGAATGTTGTGGAGCTTGTTAACTCCGGCATTGAGGTGCTCTTGTAGCCCTACACAACGAATGATGTTCATTATCAAACAAGAGTATATGTAGCACAAAGGAAGAGAACTTATTTATTATGTGATCAATGTTGAGAGTGTCCACTAGTGAAAGTAGGATCCCTAGGCCTTGTTTCCAATACTGCAAACACCGCTTGTTTACTGTTCTGCTGCATGTTTACCATCAACTGCACGCCAGCAAGCACTTTTCTGGCGCCGTTACTACTGCTCATATTCATTCATACCACTTGTATTTCACTATCTCTTCGCCGAACTAGTGCACCTATACATCTGACAAGTGTATTAGGTGTGTTGGGGACACAAGAGACTTCTTGTATCGTGATTGCAGGGTTGCTTGAGAGGGATATATTTGACCTCTTCCTCCCTGAGTTCGATAAACCTTGGGTGATGCACTTAAGGGAAACTTGCTCGCTGTTCTACAAACCTCTCGCTCTTGGAGGACCAACACTGTCTACAGGAATAGAAGCGTGCGTATACATCAAGCACTTTTCCGGCGCCGTTGCCGGGAGGAAAGGTAAAAGGCACTCATACTCCGGTCCCAGGTAACTAAGTTATTTTTTGTTGCCGTTCTGAGTGCTCGAAGCTATTTCCTTTAGATCCTGCAATTGCATCTTTTTATTTCTTGTTTTACACTAGTAAGGCATAATGGAAAACATCTGTGAGCTTTTTAAACTATTTCCTGAGTCAAGACATGAATGGTTTAATGCGAAAATTAAAAAACCTATGGAACCTTATTTGCATGCTAGTAGTAATATTAGTATGAACGCTTTGAACACCATTGTTGCTAATGATATAGAAAATTTTAAGCTTGGGGAGGTCGGTTTTGATGAAAATGATCTCTTTAGTCCTCCGGGTATTGAGGAGAAAGTTTATGTTGATTATGATATGCCTCCTATTTATGATGATTATAATGATAGTGGTCTTTTGGTGCCACCTACTATGGAGGATAAGTTTAATTATGATTACAATATGCCTCCTATATTTGATGATATGAATAATAATGATAGCTACTTTGTTGAATTTGCTCCCACTACAACTAATAAAATTGATTATGCTTATGTGGAGAGTAATAATTTTATGCATATAGCTCATGATAAGAATGCTTTATGTGATACTTATATTGTTGAGTTTGTTCATGATGCCTCTGAAAGTTATTATGAGAGAGGAAAATATGGTTGTATAAATTTTCATGTTACTAAAACACCTCTCTATATGCTGAAATTTTTGAAGTTACACTTGTTTTATCTTTCTATGCTTGTTGCATTATGCTTAATGAATTTGTTTATTTACAAGATTCCTATGCATAGGAAGCATGTTAGGCTTAAATTTGTTTTGAATTTGCTTTTTGATGCTCTCTTTTGCTTCAAATCTTATTTCTTGCGCGAGCATCACTGAAATTACTGACCCCATCTTAATGGCTATAAAGAAAGCACTTCTTGGGAGATAACCCATGTCTTTATTTTACTACAGCACTTTTGTTTTATATTTGAGTCTTGGAAGTTGTTACTACTGTAGAAACCTCTCCTTATCTTTATTTTATTGCATTGTTGTGCTAAGTGAAGTCTTTGATAGCAAGGTTCATACTAGAATTGGATTTCTGCGCAGAAACAGATTTCTGTCTGTCACGAATTTGGGCAGGATTCTCTGTAGGTAACTCAGAAAAATCTGCCAATTTATGTGCGTGATCCTCAGATATGTACGCAACTTTCATTCAATTTGAGCATTTTCATCTGAGCAAGTCCAGTGCCTCTAAAAATTCGTCTTTACGGACCGTTCTGTTTTGACAGATTCTGCCTTTTATTTCGCATTGCCTCTTTTGCTATGTTGGATGGATTTCTTTGTTCCATTAACTTTCGAAGCTTTGGGCAATGTCCGAAGTGTTAAGAATGATTGTGTCACCTCTGAACATGTGAAATTTTTGATTATGCACTAACCCTCTAATGAGTTTGTTTCGAGTTTGGTGTGGAGGAAGTTTTCAAGGGTCAAGAGAGGAGGATGATATACTATGATTAAGAAGAGTGAAAAGTCTAAGCTTGGGGATGCCCCCGTGGTTCATCCCTGCATATTTCAAGAAGACTCAAGCATCTAAGCTTGGGGATGCCCAAGGCATCCCCTTCTTCATCGACAACTTATCAGGTTTCTTCTCTTGAAACTATATTTTTATTCGGTCACATCTTATGTACTTTACTTGGAGCGTCTCGTTTGTTTTTGTTTTGTTTGAATAAATTCATGCTTGTGGGGGAGAGAGACACGCTCCGTCGTTGCGTATGAACACACGTGTTCTTAGCTTTACTCTTAATGTTCATGGCGAAGGTTGAAACTGCTTCGTTCATTGTTATATGGTTGGAAACAGAAAATGCTGCATGTGGTAATTGGTATAATGTCTTGAGTAATTTGATACTTGGCAATTGTTGTGCTCATATAGATCATGTTTAAGCTCTTGCATCATGTACTTTGCACCTATTAATGAAGAACTACATAGAGCTTGTTAAATTTTGGTTTGCATGATTGGTCTCTCTAAGTCTAGATATTTTCTGGTTGAGGTGTTTGAACAACAAGGAGACGATGTAAAGTCTTATAATACTTACAATATGTTCATATGTGAGTCTTGCTGCACCGTTTTATACTTGAGTTTGCTTCAAATAACCTTGCTAGCCAAAACCTTGTATTGAGAGGGATTCTTCTCGTGCATCCAAATCCTTGAGCCAAAAACTATGCCATTTGTGTCCACCATACCTACCTACTACATGGTATTTCTCCGCCATTGTAAATTGCTTGAGTGCTATCTTTAAACAATTCAAAAGTTATTACCTCTTATTTGTGTCAATGTTTTATAGCTCATGAGGAAGTATGTGGTGTTTATCTTTCAATCTTGTTGGGCAACTTTCACCAATGGACTAGTGGCTTCATCCGCTTATCCAATAATTTTGCAAAAAGAGCCGGCAATGGGGTTCCCAGCCCCGAATTAATTAACTTTCATAAAGTTACAAATAGACACTCCTCCATGGTATGTGATTGTTGGTTGGCACCCGAGGATTCGGTTAGCCATGGTTTGTGAAAGCAAGGTTGGAAGGAGTGCCACCCAAAAATAAAATTTCATGGGAGCCGCTCTTTGAAAGTCTGTCTGGCAAGGGGGGTTAGAGTGCCCACTACCATTCGTTGACAACAACAAACATCTCTCAAAACTTTATTTTTTATGCTCTCTTTATGTTTTCAAAATAAAAGCTCTAGCACAAATATAGCAATCAATGCTTCCCTCTGCGAAGGGCCTTTCTTTTACCTTATGTTGAGTCAGCTTTACCTACTTCTTTCTATCTTAGAAGCAAACACTTGTGTCAATCGTGTGCATTGATTCTTACATGTTTACCTATTGCACTTGTTATATTACATTATATTGACAACTATCCATGAGATATACATGTTACAAGTTGAAAGCAATTGCTGAAACTTAATCATCCTTTGTGTTGCTTCAATGCCTCTACTAAGAATTTATTGCTTATGAGTTAACTGTTATGCAAGTCTTATTGATGCTTGTCTTGAAAGTACTATTCATGAAAAGTCTTTGCTATATGATTCAGTTGTTTACTCATTGTCTTCATCATTGCTTCGAATCGCTGCATTCATCTCATATGCTTTACAATAATGCTGATCAAGATTATGCTGGTAGCATGTCACTTAAGAAATTATCATTGTTATTGTTTACCTACTCGAGGGCGAGTAGGAACTAAGCTTGGGGATGCTTGATACGTCTCAAACGTATCTGTAATTTCTTATGTTCCATGCTTGTTTTATGACATTACCTACATGTTTTGTTCACACTTTATATCGTTTTTATGCATTTTCCGGAACTAACCTATTGACGAGATGCCGAAGTGCCAGTTCTCGTTTTCTCGCTGTTTTTGATTTCAGAAATCCTAGTAAGGAAATATTCTCGGAATTGGACGAAATCAACGCCCAGCATCTTAGAATTCCACGAAGCTTCCAGAACACCCGAGAGCCACCAGAGGAGAGCCACAGGGGGCCCACACATGGGGCTGGCGCGGCTAGGCTAGGGCCCGCGCCCCCCTATTGTGTGGCGGCTCCGTACCCCCTCCGACTCCGCCTCTTCGCCTATAAGAAGCTCCCTGACCTAAATCTTCGATACGGAAAAGCCACGGTACGAGAAACCTTCCAGAGCCGCCGCCATCGCGAAGCCAAGATCTGGGGGACATGAGTCTCTGTTCCGGCATGCCGCCGGGACGGGGAAGTGCCCCCGGAAGGCATCTCCATCGACACCACCGCCATCTTCATCGCCGCTGTTGTCTCCCATGAGGAGGGAGTAGTACTCTCCCGAGGCTGAGGGCTCTACCGGTAGCTATGTGGTTAATCTCTCTCTCATGTACCTCAATACAATGATCTCATGAATTGCTTTGCATGATTGAGATCCATATGATGAGCTTTGTATCACTATTAGTCTATGTGCTACTCATGTGATGTTATTAAAGTAGTCTATTCCTCCTTCATGATGTAATGGTGACAGTGTGTGCATCGTGTAGTACTTGGCGTAGGTTATGATCATAATCTCTTGTAGGTTATGGAGTTAATTATTACTATGATAGTATTGATGTGATTTATTCCCCCTTCATAGTGTAATGGTGACAGTGTGTATGCTATGTTAGTACTCGGTTTAGATTGCAAAGATCTATTATGCTCTAAGGTTACTTAAACATGAATGCCGAATGTTGTGGAGCTTGTTAACTCCGGCATTGAGGTGCTCTTGTAGCCCTACACAACGAATGGTGTTCATTATCAAACAAGAGTATATGTAGCACAAAGGAAGAGAACTTATTTATTATGTGATCAATGTTGAGAGTGTCCACTAGTGAAAGTAGGATCCCTAGGCCTTGTTTCCAATACCGCAAACACCGCTTGTTTATTGTTCTCGCTGCATGTTTACCATCAACTGCACGCCAGCAAGCACTTTTCTGGCGCCGTTACTATTGCTCATATTCATTCATACCACTTGTATTTCACTATCTCTTCGCCGAACTAGTGCACCTATACATCTGACAAGTGTATTAGGTGTGTTGGGGACACAAGAGACTTCTTGTATCGTGATTGCAGGGTTGCTTGAGAGGGATATCTTTGACCTCTTCCTCCCTGAGTTCGATAAACCTTGGGTGATCCACTTAAGGGAAACTTGCTGCTGTTCTACAAACCTCTGCTCTTGGAGGCCCAACACTGTCTACAGGAATAGAAGCATGCGTAGACATCAAGCACTGAAAAGGAATATGATAGGAATGCAAGTCTGGAACAAAAATAAAGTGTTATTATGTTCGTCGTTGACATTCTGTCTAGCCATTCAGATTTATAATAAAGAAATTTATAATTGTTGTTTTGTTCTGGTTAAATGAAAACAATGAGTTGTTCAAATTGTAACAGCCTTCCATGTATGATGGATAATTTATTATAAATCTTTATGGTGAAGCACACATGCATAACGCTGACGCTAAAATGCCATAAGGCAAATGATGTGAATTCCACTTATTAGTGGAACCGCCATTGAGGTCATGTTAGAAAGGAACGCATGAAGGAACTCCATGCAAATGGATTTTTGGAGTCATTTGATTTCTTAATTATTTGGCGCTTGCAAATCTCTTCTAAAGAAAATGACTAAAATACCGTTCATAGGCCAAGAGTTGAACGGGCAACTAACTTAATGGAAACATACATGATGATGTATGTGGTTCACTCGGGCATAGTTGTGTGCGGGAGATTCTTCTACTTCATGAAAACTTCCAACAATGAATTGAGTATATATATGTGGATATATTTATTCGATAAGGAAGAAGTTTGAAACATTTGAATGGATTCAAATAAATTTCAGCATGAAGTGGAAATCATCGTAATAGAAAAGTCAAATATCAATGATTGGATCATGGTGGAAATATTTGAATTACGAGTTTAGCGAACATCTAAGAGAGTTGTGAAATTATTCTACAACCTCACGTTTCTTGGAGTATCATAGTGATGATGGAGTATCCGAGAGACGTATCCAAACCTGTTGGATTAATGATGAGATAAAATAAAATGACGCCATTATATTTTTGTGTATTATGCTTTAGAGACTACCGCTTTTACACTAAATAGAGCGTCATCATAATCCGATGAAGTGACACCATATGAGTTATGGCATGGGTATAACCCTAATAGTCCTTTCTTAAATTTTGGTATGCGTAGCATAAGTAAATGAGTTTACAACCAAAATCGGATGAATGTCTTTGTTGGTTATCCCGTAGAATTGATTGGGAATTCTTCCCACTATGAAGTCAAAGACAAAAGTGTTTGTCGATGTTTCTTACTTATTTCCAAGAAATTGTTTCTATCGAAGTATTTGAGTGGGAGGACAATAGAACTTGATGAGGTTTATGAACCTGAGCATGATGATCAGAATAGCGCAGCATCGGAAATGGTTCCGGAAGCGGCCACGACGATCATGGCTCCCATGTCTACAAAGTGTTATAGTCATGTAGATCAAAGTACCTATTGAACCTTGTAGATGTGGTTTACTTTGTGATCAAATAAATGATTTGTGGACAAATGATTGATTTTGAACAATGAGAAACCAACTACATACAAAGAAGTTATGATGGGCCACGACTCCGTTAAAATGGCTATGCGCCATGAAATCCAAGATAGGTGAATACTTTTTGAAAGTAAATGGATCTATAAAATTGATGGACTTGGATACAATATCCTTGAAGAAGCTCGACTTGTCGAAAAGTAGTTTACGACAAAGTTCAAAGAGTTGACTACGAGAAGATTAGATCTTCCGTAGCGATGCTTGTAGTCTATATGGATTATTCTAGTAATCGCTACATATTTCTTTGATGAGATATGATAGTAGGATGGCAGAAATACATTCCTTACCAGAAGTGTGTATGAAGGATGTATACTAGATACAAACCAAAGAGTTTTGCTAGTCCGTGGAATACTAAATAGGTATACAAACTCCAATTGGATGAAGTGAGTATCGCGGAGTTGGAATCTTCACCGGATGAAATAGTCAAAGATTTTTTGATTTCATCAGAAACGATGAAGATGCTTGCATTTGCAAGAAATTAAGTGGGAGCGCTGAGACATAGTTATAATATTATATGTGGATGACATATCATTGATTATAAATGATGTAATTATATACTTGATGTGATTAAAAGGTTTCATTGAGAATTAACTTCAATGAAAGGATATGGACTGAAACATATTTAGTGTCAAGATCTATGAAGATAGATTGAAACACATAATAAGTTTAGGTCAAAGTACATAGAATGAATATTGAAGGAGTTCAATATAAAAATATTAAGAAGGTGTTCTTTTCCATGTGAAGTTTTAACAAGATTTAAGTGTATTTGGCACACTCGATGAGTAAAAACACATGAGTGATTTTAGATCATGAATAATATGTACAAAATCAGATGTCATGTGCTCTGAAGTGTTACGAGCCTATACCAGAATGATTCATGTAATGATCATTGGACAACAGTAAGAATATCCCTGAGTGCTTTAGAAGAACCAAGGATATATATATAGTTTTGTATGGGTAATGACAAACAAATCAATGTAAGGTGTTGCACCGATATTAGTTTGGTCACATGTAAAAATAAAATTTCAATCTCAATTAGGCTAAGTGTTATTTAAAAGGTAGCACAATGAGCTAGAAGAAGTCTATGCTAGATTTAGATGAGTTCTAAATATTGTGACGGATTCTACAAACGAAGGCAGAGTATATCATTGTTTTGACAATGACTGAGGATGTTAAGTCGAGGAGTTCTTTGAGAACTTGGTGTAGTTCCGATAGTATCAGAACTTTGAAGCTATATTGTGTGTGACAATATTAGTGACTTATTTCAGACTGCGGAATTAAGGTTCCACCAGAGGACTAAGCATATACAATTAATGCCGACTCATTTGGAAAATGAGTGATGCGTTGAGACGCAAATGAATTGCAAAATACATACGTTCTGAGCGTGTCAGATCCGTTGACTAAAACCTCTCCCGTGAGCAAAACATGATAAGCACCAGAAGGCCAAGGTGTTATATCTTTACAAATGTAAACTAGATTATTGACTCTAGTGCAAGTGGGAGACTGTTGGAGATATGCCCAAGAGGCAATAATAAATTAGTTATTGTTATATCCTAGTGTTCATGATAAATGTTTACATCCCATGTTATAATTGTATTAACCGAAACATTGATACATGTGTGTTATGTAAACAACAAGGAGTCCCTAGTAAGCCTCTTGTATAACTAGCTTGTTGATTAATAGATGATCATGGTTTCGTGATCATGAACATTGGATGTTGTTAATAACAAGGTTATGCCATTGGGTGAATGGTATAATGGACATACACCCAAATAAGCATAGCATGAGATCAAGTCATTCAGTTCAACTTGCTATAAGCTTTCGATACATAGTTACCTAGTCCTTCGACCATGAGATCATGTAAATCACTTACACTGGAAGGGTACTTCGATTACATCAAACGCCATTGCGTAAATGGGTGGTTATAAAGATGGGATTAAGTATTCGGAAAGTATGAGTTGAGGCATATGGATCAACAGTGGGATTTGTCCATCCCGATGACGGATAGATATACTCTGGGCCCTCTCGGTGGAATGTCGTCTAATTAGCTTGCAAGCATGTGACTGGGTCACAAGAGATGATATACCACGGTACGAGTAAAGAGTACTTGTCGGTAACGAGGTTGAACAAGGTATGGAGATACCGATGATCGAACCTCGGACAAGTAAAGTATCGCGTGACAAAGGGAATCGGTATCGTATGTAAATGGTTCAATCGATCACTAAGTTATCGTTGAATGTGTGGGATCCATTATGGATCTCCAGGTCCCGCTATTGGTTATTGGTCGGAGAGGAGTCTCGACCATGTCTGCATAGTTCACGAACCGTAGGGTGACACGCTTAAGGTTCGATGTCACATAAGTAGATTCGGAATATGAGATGGATACCGAAGTTTGTTCGGAGTCTCGGATGGGATCCAAGACATCACGAGGAGGTCCGGAATGGTCCGGAGAATAAGATTCATATATGGGAAGTCATTTTCGGGGTTACCGGAAAAGTTCAGGATTTTTCGATATTGTACCGGAGGTTCTAGAAGGTTCCGGAGGGTACCATAGTGGGGCCCACCTATCCCGGACGACCAACATGGACCGGAGAGGGTCACATAGGCCCACATGGGCCAAGTAAACCAGCCCCCCAAGGCCCACGTGGTTGGATCAAGTGGATAAGATCAAATCCCTTGAAAATAGGGACTTAACTTGGGGGGAAGTTGCCCCCTTGTTTTGGCCGACCCAAAGGCTTGGAGGAGGGGCCAAGGCAGCCCCCCCACGCCTATATAAGAGGGAGGGAGGGCTGGGGCGCAGCACATCATCCCCCCAAGCCCTAGCCGCCCCTCTCTCCCTCCTCCTTCTTCCTGCGCAGGCTTGGCGAAGCCTCCGCGAGAATTTCTCCTCCACCTCCACCACCACGCCGTCGTGCTGCTGGGATTCCGAGGGGATCTACCACACCTCCGCTGCCCGCTGGAACGGGGAGAGGACGGGCTTCATCGACACCGTACGCACGACCGAGTATGGAAGTGCTGCCGGATTGCAGCACTGGATGATCGACTACATCAACAACGAGATCTAATCTCGTAGGCTTTGGAATCTTCGAGGGTTAGTCTCACATTCATCTCGTTGCTCCGATCTCATAGATTAGATCTTGGCTTTTCCATAGATTAGATCTTGGATTTATTCGTCTTGGCGGTAGGAAATTATTTTGTTTTCTATGCAACGAACCCATCAGACTCAAGGCGTAAACAAGTATAGATACGGATATGATCTCGTCAAACCTGGCACGCTCGCGCGTCTAGGTACTCAGATGTGAAGGTTGCATGAATGGTACCTGAAAGCCTGTCGAAACTCTGATCGCTGCGTCACGGTGCATCTTAGAGATGAGCATTACTTCCGGGGGCGGGAGGAGATAAACCTTGAGTTAGAAGAACTGTTTCAGTTATTCAATCAAGACGCCCTCGACAAATGCATCATCGGTTACTACGCATGTAAGTGATTTATTTATGTAATTAAGTCTGTAGCTCAGCTCATTCATTTGCACTAACAATTATCCTCACTATATTCTTTGTGTTACGCTATATATTAATTATGCACAATGAAGAAGCTCGAATGCAAAAGAGGCAAGCTCCACGACATGGGGTTCATTGACCCAAACACAGTTCATGAAGTTACGGTTCGACAGTATCCCAAGGACACAGAGGACAACATGCTAAGGTTTTTAGTGAAGCAAGCAAACAAAGAGGATATATTCTTTCCCTACAACTTCAAGTGAGTGTTATAACATACATTATGCTTATGCAGCTTCCACTTTATTCTCGTAATCATTGAGTTATGCTTGTGCAGATTCCACTTTATTCTCCTAATCATTGAACTTAACAAAGGAGTCGTACTTGTCATGGACTCGAAACGTAAAGAACATGCGGAATGGGCGGACATGGCTGCCATCCTCCAGAGGTAATTTCAATCAATTTCGTATCGGCATCTTCATCTCTTCTAATTCGACGATATCATCAACTAATCAATAACTCATTTACTCATTTTTTCTTTGCCGGGCAGGGCTTGGAAACGGTTCATCACTACTGTTCCGGGTAAATGGAAATCGGAGCTTACATTTAAAGATTACCCTGTAAGTAGTACTATATATATAGCTATGTCTGTGAATCTCTTTGATATTTTGTTTCAATACGATGCATGATTATTAGTTTGATCGAACTATTTTTTCGTAAAGTGTATGAGGCAGGGACCCGTGAATAACTTATGAGGATACTACGTCCGCGACTTCATTCGTGAGATGGCTTGTCCCAGTGATGCGGAGGAAGCTATACACCACACTCGTGTACGTGAACAATATTTCACAATTAATCTTATTACCATCAAATGTATTGAGTTCCATTCATATATATTGATCTCCTTTTTTTAATATAGATGATACTCCTGCGGGACACTCTCATAACGGAGGATCGTATACGAGCAATTCAAGAGGAACTCGCGGGATTCTTTCTTAACGAGGCCATTGCCCCAACTGGAGAGTACTATCGAAAGTTCGTAGATCTTGATCGACTTCGTAGTCGATAGGCATATATGAAGTAGATTTAGTAAAGAGGTCCGACTTTATATTGTAAATATTCATGCATTACGTGTATTGTTGACGATGTATATATATTTATGACGATGTTTTGTGGTTTCTTGAATGATATATGCATTGCTGAAACTCTGCCGCGGCAGAGAAACTGGACGTTTTTCTCTGTCGCGGCAGAGAAATGCTGCTCCACCCTAAACCTGTGCCGCGGCAGAGAATCGACAATTTTCTGCCGCGGCAGAGACCCTCCAGTCCCGGTTCGTACCACGAATCGGGACCAAAGGTCCTCCACCTCGAGCGCCCTTGCCGCACCACGTGGCGGGGCCTTTGGACCCGGTGCATCTTTAAACCGGGACTAAAGGGGGACCCTTTAGTCCCGCCTTGTTGGTCCCGGTTTGTAAACCGGGACCAGGGCCGGCCCTGACCCTTGGCAGGGTTGGGCGGTCGCCAAGGGCCAGGCCTGAGGGGCCCAAGATGGAGGCTATATGTATATACTATATGGGCTGAAAAAAAATATTGGTGAGCAGGCCGAGTCACCCGATCAGCGCTGAACGAAATAGTAGAAGTTACGCTGGGTTCGCTCAATCGCTCGATACCGATTACCGTATGACCGAAGAGACAAAGAGTCGGCTGCACGTATCGCTGATTGGAAATTGCCGTCGCCGATCCAGGGACCAGGGCTGCGAGCCTGCGTTCGGCTGCGACGCTGCGTTTGGCCGATCCAGGGACCAGGGGCTGCCTGCGCCGATCTCTTCCCTGCGACCTGCGTTCGGCTCGCCCGGTCACTGTGCCCGTCCGTCCTCTTTGTAAGTTCTTGACTGATTCCAGGCTAATTCTTTCTTCTAATCCAGAACTATTTCTAGGGTTTTAATTTGATGTAAATTCATTAATTAATATAGGTGTTACAATGCCGCCAAAACAATTGTCTGATGCTGCGAAAAAAATGAAGAGAAAGCAAGATGAAAAGATTAGGGAATCGCAAAGAGGCGATTGGAATAAGTATTTTCAGTTAAAAGTAATGTTGATGTCAACAACAATAATCAGAGGCCAATATCTGATCCGGGACAAGCTGATGAGGATAATACAGATGGAGATATTGAGGTCAATGAACAATCCTCAAATAATAGTAAGTAACTAACTAGCATCACGTTTTCCAAATGTAAGTAAGTAAGTAACTATATTTTTTTGAATGTAATTGCAGATCATGATGATAATGTTAATGAGGAGAATATGGAGGAAGAAAATTTGCAGCATTCATCTAATCCTAATGGTGATGATCAAGATGATTCTCTTTTATCTATGTATGATCCAAGAACATGGGATAATCTTGACAACTCCAAACGGGATATATTGATTGAAAAGGGGCCTCTCAGAGAACCGAATCTACGATTCCGTAAGGATGCCGATGGTAGATATTTTTCTTATGCTTATTACTCCAGAAAGTTAGCTAACAATGAGTTTGTTGACCGAAAATGGTTGGTTTACTCAAAAGAGGTGGACAAAGTTTATTGTTTTTGCTGCAAGTTGTTCAAATCAAATCAGACCAAGTACTCTTTGCTAGCATTTGATGGTTTGAGTGATTGGAAGCGTCTTAGTCCGAGACTGAAAGAACATGAGAGAAGCGTCGAGCATTTTACAAACATGAATACATGAAATGAACTAAGGTTGAGATTGAGCAAAAATAAAATGATTGATGATGATATGCAATGAGAGATTGCAAAGGAAAAGGAGCGTTGGAGACAGGTATTGCAAAGAATAATTTCAGCAGTCAAGTTTCTTGCAAAACGTAATTTGGCATTTCGAGGAACAATTGAGAAGTTGTATCATGATAATAATGGCAATTTTCTAGGCACTATTAAAATGATTGCTGAATTTGATCCTGTGATGCAAGAACATATTAGGCGCATTCAAAATAATGAAATTCATCATCATTATCTTGGTCACCGTATTCAGAATGAGTTGATCTCACTCGTCGCCGATGCCGTGAAAAAGGTTATCTTAAAGCTCATCAAGGATGCAAAGTACTTCTCAGTTATCTTGGACTGTACCCCGGATGTTAGCCATGAAGAGCAAATGACACTTATTGTGCGTTGTGTGAACCTATCAAGTAACATTCCGAGAGTGGAGGAGTTTTTCCTAGAGTTCTTGAAGGTTGATGACACATCAGGTTTGGGGCTTTTTAATGTACTGCTGGATACACTTGATTCTCTTGATTTGGATGTTGCTAATGTGAGAGGGCAAGGTTATGATAATGGTTCCAACATGAAGGGAAAAAATCAAGGTGTCCAGAATCGTTTGCTTTTAGTAAACCCGAAAGCATTATATATGCCATGTGCATGTCATAGTTTGAATCTCACTCTCTGTGATATGGCAAAAACTTGCGAGCAAGCTATTTCATTCTTCGGTATTATCCAGCGTATATATATATTGTTTGCACGCTCTACTAAGAGGTGGAAGATTTTGCTTGATAATGTTCCTCAACTAACTGTCAAACCTTTATCTAATACTCGTTGGGAGAGTCGGATAAAGAGTGTGCAGCCTATAAAGTGCCAAACTCCGCAGATAATATCAGCTTTGAAGGAATTGGCGAAGGTTTCTACTGATGATCCGGCCGCAGTAAGTGATGCTCAAGGTTTGGTCAGTGCACTTGAGAAATTTGAAACTTTAGTTGGCATGGTTATTTGGCATGATATTTTATTTGTTGTAAACATGGTGAGCAAAAAGTTACAGGAAAAAATGGGCAGCGCTAGGGATCGGATGCCGATCGCTGGCTTCCCATCGGACTACTCAAGAGACGTACGATCTGTTCAGCCTTGATCGTTCGATTGCAGAAAGAAATTATGTGGGCCTGCCAGTTTGCAATAGAACTTCTCAACGTTTTTTCTGGTAACCGGTGCTAATTTAGTGGGATTCGAATTAACTATTCCGATCTGAACTCCCTGTTATTCTAGGAAACTAATACTGGATTATATTCGCAAGGAAATAGTGTTTCCTATTATTTGTATAACCGAAGCAATTTCTTCCAAATATTTTCTGTTTCCAAAGCGGCATGGTATTGCTTCCAGTGATCATACTGCTGCTTCCAACAATATCTCGATTTGTTGCCATCATCCATATATAGTAGTGAAATTATTTTCGCTATCCTGACTATGTATGCTTCAAAAGAATTGGTAACGTTGCTTCCAAAAAAATAAATATTTGCTTCCATCGAATAATTTGTCTCTTCCATGGATAAAATATTTCTACCATCTGAAATCATATGTTTTTACAAGATCACTAATGATAAATATATCCACTAGTTGTGCTACTTTCTTCTTGTATGCTTCCGCAAGACAGTTGCTGCTATGCATGTAGCTCCCCTGGGTGAAACACAATCTTCAGATGATCATTCTTCATTCACAAATTGATTTCATTGAGTATGCTACTTGTTTGCTAATTACTTCATGCTTGCTTCCGTAAGATAAAACATGTCGTATCGGGCTAGCCTTTGGGTCCTCTAGGCAAAATGCATACCCCACCATGCGATGGTGGCCATGCTTCGATTATGCTTCCTTCAAATGGTGGATGTGCTTCCTCCAGACGCCACCAGCAGATAGTGGCATTGCTTCCTTCTAATGCTTAATGTGCTTCACTCAGATAGAAATCCTGGATCTTGCTTGTCAGGCTTCCTGCTACATCTCGATGGTCCAACGGGTTATAGTGACATGGACGGAGCGACGATCCAACATGGATGCATAGCCGAATGCCTAGTCGATGGTGAAGTAGTCAGTTCATGAGATTAATCAGCACGGATTACATGGATTAAAGTGGAGAAGATACGAGCAGATTGGGACCTATAGCTCACTCGCAATTACCTTCTCGGCTTCTCCTGATTTGTGTTGTCGATCAAGGGATAGAGACATCAAGGGCGAGCAGTGGAAGCATCCTCCAGGCCGCTGCTAATCCATCAAAGAGAGACATTGTAGCCTGGTCGGCCCTAGGGCTAAGCCGCCACCCAACCTACTGTGTTGGTCGCTGGCAATCAGTGATTTCTCAAGTCTCAACGATGATTTACCGCAGCGGAACAGCATCGGTGCCGGTGCAGGACTCGACCAGGTTGAGGCGCAGGTCCCGGCGGGGATGGGTGGGCGCGGCATGGTGGAGGAGTGGCGCCATGGCGGAGAGAACAGAGTCGATCGAGTCGTCGGTGGCGATTTGGCGAGACGTCGAGCGATTAGGAGCTAAATTACCGGATACAGTTACCAATTGTGCGGGGATAACGGGCCAGTTTTTCCCATTAATGTGATAACCAATCTGCTTTGCGAGCCATACGTACGATGCATTACAGATGAACGGCAGCTAGTCGGTCCGTTGTTTTGTTTCCCGTCGGATCACGATGTAGATTGTGTGCATTGATGCTACCATCAAACACATTGAAGGGTTAATTTCATTCTTCAAAACGTTCAGAGATAATGGGTTTGATAAGAGTATTGAGAGTGCGAAAGCCATTACATCAGGTATGGGCATAGAACCAATATTCCGTACAAAACGTCAAATAAAATGAAGAGGCATTTTGATGAAATCAATGATGATGAGGAAGAACTACAACTATCAGCTATTGAATCCTTCAGAGTTAATTACTTTCTTGTAGTTGTTGATGCTGCAATTGCTTCACTGGAGGATCGGTTTGAGCAGTTGAACGCATTTGCAAAGGTGTTTGGTTTCTTATTCAACTCAAAAAATCTGAAGTCCTTGGATGATAGTAATCTGCAAAATAATTGCACTACTTTTGCACAAACTTTTACTCATAATAAGGCGTGTGATGTTGATCTTGATGATTTTGTTTCTGAGTTAAAGGTTCTCCAAGTAACATTGCCAGATGATTTGTCAGCGCTTGAGATTCTTCAGTTCGTTACAACTGCTGATTGCTATCCAAATGTGTCAGTTGCATATCGCATCCTCTTGACTATACCTTTGACTGTAGCCTCAACTGAAAGAAGTTTCTCTAAACTGAAGCTACTAAAAAATTGTTTGAGGTCAACTATGTTACAAGATAGATTAAATGGCTTGGCTACATGTTGTATTGAGAAGGATATCTTGGAAAGCATTGATCTTGAAACAATTGTCAATGATTTTACATCGAGGAATGCGCGGAGAAGCTTTTTGGAGAAGCATTGAAGCATAATTGTCGAAGTACTCATGGTAATTTGGTCTTTATTTGAGGTAATGAAACTAGTGCAAAATACATTTTATATTTTGTTGCCATTTTATAATTATTTCTACTGTAATATGCGAACAAACTGAGAGTTTATATATATCTAGTTATACTACATATCGTTTTGAAAGGGCCCTTTTTTTACGTCGCCCAAGGACACCAAAATACATAGGGCCGGGGCTGACCGGGACTGAAGCCCCAAACGAACCGGGTCTGTTGCCCCGTTTTCCACTAATGAGCAGTAGAACTTCTGAATTGTGAGCCCTCTAGAATGGAAAGACCAAGGAGATGACTCGTTGGAACACTGACGTAGAAGAAAATTACTTGCTCCTACTGATTCCCCATCCCTGATCGATGTCCTCGGTCATGTTGGAAATGTTGGCACTTTGCATGGTCGGTAGAATGGCAGCAATGATGGAATTCCGGCGTAGTAGGCAGAACGGCGAGACGCAGGCGGACTAGAACTCAAGCACAGTAGGGAAACATCGGGAGTCGAGACAGCGGCAATGCTGCGCACGGGCGGACTACTACGAGGCATAATCTCATGCTGTTTTCGTTCCCTGCTGTCAATCCGTCACCACCACCACCTCCGCCGCCCACCGAGATCGACAGTTGCCACCGAGATCGATAAGTCCTCAAGGAAGTTGACCGAGATCGATAAGTCCTCAAGGAAGTTGACGTCGGCGCACACATCGACGGACGAACCAACCCATCCCGCCTCTCAATCGTTGTTGGCAATGATCCTCCTGGCGGAGGCCCTTGGCTCCGATACATCTGCTCTTCTCACTACAGGAAAAACAGCCGCTGCCGGGCGACCACCTATTGCCGTGTGCTCACGCACGGCAAAGCTATCGTTGCCGTGCAACAAAAACGAAAATGCACGGCAAAGAGAACCTAAAGCACACGGCAAAGATAAAGTGCACGGCAAAGAGGACGTAAAGCGCACGCCAAAGGAAGGGTGGACGGCGAAGGCATCTTTGCCGTGCGGAAGCGCACGGCAAAGAGCTACCCGCACAGCAAACTGCCAAGGGCGCACGGCAAAGATCCCTTGCTCGGCAAAGACGCCGAAGCGTTATCCACACGCGCATCCGCCTGGCCAGCTCGCATCCACACACGCACGCGCATCCAACTCGCCCTAGCTGCGCTCCTCCACCCCGTGCCGCCGCCGCCGCCGACTCGCCCTGCCCCCCGTCGCGCTGCCGCCGCTGACTCGCCCTGCCCCCCGTCGCGCCGCCGCCGCCGACTCGCCCTACCCCCCGTCGCGCCGCGCCACCGCCTCGGCCCCGCCACCACGGCGACAGCCGCCTCCTCGCACAGGGCCGCCTTCTCCTCGCGCGCAGGGACCCCGTCAAGTCGCTCACCTCGCAGGTAACCTCTCCTTGCTCTCATCTTTCTCCCTGTACCTGGTTGCTCGCTCGATCCTCAAGCCAGCGCCGATCGATCGATGCAGTAGTAGCAGTATAGCAAGCCGTGATGATGATGCTGGTGCGCAACGGCAGCCTCGTGTGTAGCTTGTAGCTTCTCTGGTCCTTGCATGAGGCCGCAATCCCGATATCCCCGATCCATCCCTTTTTTCTCTCAGTTACAACTACAATGGTGCACATTACATTTACTTTCCCGTGTTCCAAATTACTAAGGCTGACTTCTTTTGGGCCCCTGCTTCTGCAGAAGCGGGCTTGTGAGTTACGGTCCGAAGAAACGGTGGTCGATAGAAACGCCGCGAAGCTGCCCCAGAGACTTCTTTTGGGCTTCTACAAGTTTGGCAGCAGCCAGGGATGAACGCACCTCAGCCGGAGGTTGGGACGGCCCTCCGAAGCTCGCCGGAGTGTGAGATCTCGCGGATCAGAAGCGTGGAGGAGTCCTATGTCGACTGGCGGCGGTGAAGAGCCAGATGGTTGCCGGAATTGGCGCCGGCGACCACCGGAACGGCGGAGTTCGACGGCTCACGGTGGTGGGGCGCTACAAAGCAGTACACGGCGAGGCGGAGGGTTCATTCGAACCGCGCACTCGCCCTGGAGCTCGTGGAGAGGTCGTTGGAGGCGTAGGAGGTCCGCCGGCGCCGGCGCGAATGGAGAACATGGCAGCCGGAGTTGGGGAAGAAGTGGCCGGTGAGCTCGATTTCCGCCGTCCCATGTCGATTCCTTCAGCCAGGGCGGTGGTAACGACGAGGCGGAGACAGGGAAGTGCTCATCATACGGGCTTGAGCAGCAGAACGGCGGATCGAGACGTGGGATCTGGCTGCAGTTCTGTATCTCATCTTTCTACTTCCCAATTGTTCTCTTGCAGTGGCAGTTTTCTGTAAATACAAGAAACAAAGGAGGGCAAAGTTGCGTGCCGATTCGGTTTCTTGGGGAGAAGCTCGGGAAGCTGTCTGGAAACTGGTCGATACCAGTTTCTCGTATTACACGCAATGGGAGTTTCACGGTGGAAATAAGCCACGCACAAGCCGGACACTTCTTTTGGGCTTGTGCTGCCCACGACCTCGAAGCTGTGCCAGAAGCCCAAAAGAAGTCAGCCTAAGTGTCACATGTTTGATAAAATTTGATCTAGACACACACATGTATTCAGACACGTTTTAGTGTACAGCGTTGCTTATTTTGACACCTCAAAAATATCATGCATGCACTGCATGGATCTAGAGAAAGTGTTTGTCGCGTGCTTCTGCTTAGCACTCTCCCCGTTTCGAACTCTAAGAATGTTCTACATATTTTATATGAGCTACATGCAGATTGAAAATTTGAAAATGAGTTATTCATTGGATCTTGTCGCTATGCAGGCGATGCTTCGAGGTGGACACGGGGGGCGGCGTCGCGAGGGTCTTTGAGGGGGCGTCCCGGATCTTCTTCGAGGTGGACACGGGGGGCGGCGTCGCGGGGGTCTTTGAGGGGGAGTCCCGGATCTTCTTCGCCGATTTGCTCACGCGTTAAGGGTAAAAATCTCGCCCCTATGTACCTAGGTTTTTTGTGTGTCTAGATCACCAAGTATGTCGCGTTACCTAGGCGTCTTTTCCCGACCGTAAGGGTTACGCGGATAAATATGCATTAGTGGTCTCACATATTATGAACCGTAACTCTTACGGAATTTATCGGGACAGTCGGCGGATGCGTAGTTGGGTACGTTCTCCCTGCTCTACCCCGATCCGAGTCAGGATTTCGGCAGCGCCTCCCCGTTGTTCTCCGGATGCACACCCCTCTCGGCTTTTTGACGAGACGTGTATCGGGAGAGCAGCGGGGAGGTGCTGCCGAAATTCTGTCTCGGATCAGGGGAGAGCAGGGAGAACGTACTCAATCTACGGATCCGGTGGCTGCTAGGAGCCCACCTAGTAGAGATTCAGGTTGATGCATGCGTAAAAAAGAAAAAAAGAAAATGCGGATCATGTTTTATATAAATTCTAAGTTTGTTTGTTTTGGTGCTGATTAGAGGATGGATAACCGTGACTGGATGTACGATGGCAGAATTGGTCCGTGGAAATATACTGAGGAATGGGGAGAAAAGACGAAGCAGTTCGTGGACAGGGCGTTTGACATCCCTAGCAGACCCATGACAGTTTTTTGCCCTTGTAGTAAGTGCGCTAACCAAAAAACAGAGGACAAGGAAACTATGAGTCTTCACCTGATCAAGTCTGGGTTCAAACCGTCCTACAAGATTTGGACTTTTCATGGAGAAAATGCGAACAAACGTGCTAGGAAGGAGGTGCGGCAGATTCAGCCTACGAGAGAATATGATACTGGGTTTGATAGGTGCCTAGAGAACTTGGCTAATGGCCTTTAAGTGCCACAGGAATCTGTGCAGAGATGGGTTCGATGAACTTCTGGTCCTCGTTGGCAGCATTCTGCCGAAAGGGCACCTCTTGCCGCAAAACTTCTACTATTCGAAAAAATTGCTCAGTGACCTCAAGATGTCATCTCAGCAGATACACGCTTGTCCAAAGGGATGCATGCTATTCAGAGAGGAGCATGCGAACATTGCAATAGCTCTAGGTACTTTGAGGTTGACACCAATGGTGATGGTCAGAAGAGGCAGACCACGGTTGCCAAGAATATCCTCCGCTATCTTCTAGTCCTACCGAGGATCCAGCGGCTCTTCATGACCGAGGATACTGCCCAGCAGATGAGGTGGGCTGTAGAAGGGATCAGATCAGACAGTGGCAAGATGATACATCCGTCGGATGGTACTGCATGGAAGAAATTTGTCAAGAAATATCCCCTGAAATCCGGTGACCCGAGGAGCGTAGCAATTGCGATATCAACCGATGGGTTCAATCCATATGGTATGTCGGCTGCGGTATACAGTTGTTGGCCAGTGTTTGTTATTCCCCTGAACCTACCCCCTGGCGTCTGCACGAGATCAGAGTACATGTTTGTGTCGATGATAATCCCAGGACCGAAATACCCGGGTAAGAACATGAACGTGTATCTGGAACCACTGATTGATGACTTGCTTCTTGGCTGGGAAGATCGCGGGATCCGAACTTATGACGCGGCAAAGAAGGAACACTTCGATATGTACGTCTGGTACCACACATCCCTTCATGACTTGCCAGCACGTGCTTTGTTCTGCGGGTGGTGTACACATGGGAAGTGACCTTGTCCAGTGTGCAGGCAAGCCGTGACTTTCTTCTGGCTAAACAAGGGTGGCAAGTATTCCTGCTTTGATGAAGCTCGACGGTTCCTTGAGCAGAGTCATGAATACAGGAGTGATGTAAAGAGTTTCAAAAAAGGCCGTGTTGTCCATGCACCGAAGCCAATTCCGAAGACCGGACAGGAAACCAAGGCTGAGTTAGACGCCCTCCAGCCTAACCCTGATGGGAATGGTTTCTTGGGATATGGGGAGACACACCAATGGACCCACAAGCCGTGCTTCTGGAAGCTTCCTTACTTTGAGTTTCTCGAGCTCCCGCATAACATTGATGTAATGCACACCGAGAAGAATATCGGTGAAGCCATTTGGAGCACCATAGTGGACACTGAGAAGACGAAGGATAACATAAAGGCTCGAATTGACCAAGAAAAGTTGTGCGATAGGCCGGAGTTGAACATGCAGCCACCTCATGGTGCCAAAAAAACTTGGACTAAGCCACACGCTCCGTTCTGCCTCACAAAGGCCCAAAAAGGGAGGTCTTCCAATGGATGAAGGACTCCTTGTTTTTCCCTGATGGGTTCGCAGCCAACTGGATGAGGGGTCTGAACATTGAAACGTTGCGAGTACAAGGACCGAAGAGTCATGACTACCACGTATGGCTTGAGCGGATAATGCCGGTGATGATTCGAGGCTATGTCCCTGAGAAGACTTGGCGAGTGCTAGCGAGGTTGAGTTTTTTCTTCCGCCAGATTTGTGCTAGGGAGTTAGACACTAAAGTGATTGAGAAGCTGGATAAACAAGCACCCATGTTGCTTTGCGATCTAGAGAAGATCTTTCCTCCAGCGTTCTTTAATCCGATGCAACATATGATCCTGCACCTCGCGGAGGAATGCTTAAAGGGGGGCCGAATTGGGGCCGTTGGCGTTTGGTCCCGAGAGAGAAACACAAAAGCTTCGTCAGATGACTAGCAATAAATGCAAGATCGAAGCATCCATAGCCGAGGCAGTCCTGAACGTGGAGGTGGCAAACTTCACCACTAAGCACTATGATCCCAACATTCCCACTAAGCACTATGTAGTTGTAATTGTGAGGCTATCCTATGTACTGAACTATGTGCTATTTATAATAAACTATGATCTATGTACTGAACTATGTGCTATTTGTAATAAACTATGATCTATGTACTGAACTATGTGCTATTTGTAATAAACTATGATCTATGTACTAATATTCATCTACTTATATATTTGCATTATTGTTGATTTCACTAATATTCATCTGTTTAGATTGCATACTAATAAACCACTATTTTCATTGTGTTTGCAGGTGATTGAAACATGCCGCCAAGAAAAAGAAAGGGAGGTTTCAAAAAGAAGATAAGGCCGTGGCTGAGCTTGTGGGACTTTCGAGTGGTTCATCGCAGACACGTCCTCCTAGCGCTCCTGCTAGCCCTCCACCACCGAGGAAGAATGCCCAGCCACGGCGACTTCGTACCCCTTCTCCTAGTCCTCCCCCAGCCGAGGATGATGATGAGGAGCACTGGGGTGGGAAGGACGAGGAGGACGGTGAGGAGCACGGTGGGAAGGACGAGGAGGACGGTGGGGAGGACGGTGGGGAGGACCTCGAGGGGGATGATGGGCTGGGGGGTTTGCCGCTGGAGCTAGACCCAGACCCAGCTTGGTATCCGCCAGGAGGTGTACGTTGCAGCCGAGGAGAGGCTGGAACCATGGGACAAGAAGCCGTATAAGCGCGGGATTACGAAACTCCCCAACCTAAAAAACTTGGGCCTTCCGCGATGTTGTTCTCGTGCCCGCTGGAAAGTGATACATGCTGATTTTGGCATTCCATTATTGAAATTTTTATCATTATACAAATTTTTATCACATGCATACTGATTTTGGCATTTCGTTGTGCAGCATGTTCAAGTATGGCGACCCCGAGGAGGAAGCTGACACGTGAGTACTTGAACATCCTTTGAGGCATAATTAGGAAGCATTTACCTGGGATTGTCCATCTCCCTAGTGGTGGCCGCGATGTGGCTTGGACTTGGAAGCACTACAGCTACGCGGAAGATCCTAGCGGCAAGTACAACAACATGAAAGAGCGGGTTGTCCGCCACTTCTGGGTATGTGACTTTTGGCTTCTTAGCATTCAAACACTTCTTGACTACCAATAGTTGCTCTAATTCCTCTTTTTTTACCTATGTGCATGGTTGCAGAAATACTTCAAGAGGGCTGAGGGCGAGGAAATTGCATGCGACGTTATCTTACACGAGTTGTGCAGGGTGAGGGTGAATGGCATGCACTACGAGGCACGTGTCCAGTGCGTCCGCGACTGGCACGCCGAGCACAAAGTTTGGATGAGTAAGGCTGATTGTCGGGATACACTCATGGCACCGTGGCAGTACCTGCAGGTATTAGCATCGCTGTGTTATTTATTTCCGCATTTTCATGTAGTTTATGTTCTAATAATGGGTCTATCTTGTGTATGTAGAACCTTCCTCAGTACGTCGGGGAAGACAAGGCGTGCTTTCTTGCGATGGTCATATGGTGGACATCCCCCGAGTACGCCCGGAAGCATGAGGAGGGCAAGCAGAAGCGTTTAGAGATAGGAGGTGGATCACATGTCCTGGGAAGCAAGAACTTGGCCCTTACCTTGCAGCAAGAGGTGAGCAAATGGTTTCTTCATTCTTTCGTTTCATGTTATTGTTAGCCCCGCAAGGGTGTCCCTCTTCACTTACTTGCATGTACTCTTTTGCAGGAAGTGAAGACAGGTGTGACACCAAACTTATTTGGCCTTTTCCAAAAGTCGAAGACCAGGAGGGAGCCGCATCCTGAAACGGGGTCCGTGTGGGTCAACGGGCTAGCGGAGGCCCAGTGTGGCGCGTACCGCTCGAAGTTCAAGTCCAAGCACGGCGAAGACGCCGACCCAACCACCGAAGACTTTGACGTTGAGGTTGCGGTGCTTGCGGGACAAGGCAAGAAGGGTGGCCGCGTATGGATTGCTGACGGGTTAGTCGACCCAAGGACCATCCCATCTCTACGCCAGATCCGTCGTGGGCGTACGAGCGAGCAGCCTCGGGTAGAGACCCGCCCACGGGCTTCGGACCTAGCTGTCGAGAAGTTACGGGTAAGTTCTTCGTCGATCCTCTACGCTTCATTACATGTTTTCCATTGCAATGTTACTGACATCGCGGAAACACAACGTAGGCGGAGATGGAAGAAAGGGAACGGAGGAACCAAGAGGAGAAGATGCAGATGCAGCAGCAGCTTACGGAGAGCATGCAGATGCAGCAGCAGATGTTGCAGCAGATGCAACAACAGCAGCAGATGTTCCAGCAGATGTTCATGAACTAGGGCGTGCTAACTTCCCCATCGGGGAGTAGTGCTCCTAGCACGTCGTGTCCTCCTATCTTCCCCAACTGGGTAAGTGGTTAACTTAATATCTCCGTCTCAATCTTGTTTGTTGTCTAACCGAACTTTGGATATTGCAGCCCGCGCCTGATCCGCACATGTTGGCGCTCCTCCAGCGACCGCCAAGTCAGAGCCCGCTGACACCTAGGTTGACCGTCAACAATACGGGCATCATCCGGAGCCTGTAGCAGTTTCTAGGTGAGTTCTCCTACACTTCTAATTCTTCCATACCATGTCACTTGTGAATTTTAGCCATTCAACCATGTCAATGTTAGCCATTATGTTCAATTTTAGCTATTCCATGTTAATTTTAGGCATTCCATGTCATTTTTAGCCATTATGTTGAATTTTAGCCATTTCATGTCAATTCTAGCGCTTATGTTTAATTTTAGCCATTTCATATCAATTCTAGCTCTTCCGTGTCGTACATGTCAATTTTAGTCATTCCATGCCATTTATGCATCTATGAACTTGTAGGAGGACAAGGAGATGGAGAAGAACAAGGAGGTGGAGAAGGACAAGGAAGTGGCCACGGAAATGGCGAAAGTTGATGTTGGTTGTATGGATTTGTTGTGCGACTTGAAACATTCTATGTTGGAGACTTTGTTGTTGGAGACTTCGTTGTTGGACTATATGGACTATTGTATGGACTTGTTGGACTATTATGTATGAACTTTGTTGTTGATGATGTGCAAATGCTCTATATACTATGCTATATATGTATGAGGATATATATTTTTATTTGTGTATTGCATATGCAGGGATTAATAGAGAAACAGAGAAAATATGGAAATTTTTCAGCATCTTTGCCGTGCATATGCACACGGAAAAGGCATAAGCACACGGCAAAGGCCTTCTTTGCCGTGCACATACACACGGCAAAGGGGGCCTGCTGTGCACTGCGGTGCTGCGGCTGTCCTGCTGGGCTACCTTTGCCGTGCGGGGTAGAGGCGAAGCGCACCGCAAAGCCGCTTGGAGGTGAAGCGCACGGCAAAGGACGCCGCACGGCAAAGAGCTAAGCCGCACGGCAAAGAATGCCGCTCGACAAAGCCAGCCCAGCGCACGGCAAAGGATTTGCCGTGCGATTTTCGCTTGACGCACGGCAAAGCCGGCCAGATCTTTGCCGAGCAATCTTTGCCGTGCACGCACGTACGGCAAAGGCTTTGCCGAGCTGATTTCGGCCTTTGCCGTGCGTTTCGGCTGCACGGCAAAGCCTAATTCTGCCGTAGTGTCTCTCGCCGTCTCACGTTGTGGACGAAAAATAAACTCGCGTTTGTTCCTTGCAAATAGCCTCCCTGTATGTTTATACCCCGTGATGGGGAATCTGTTCGAGTAGGTCACGTCCGACTCAGTTCAAGTAGTGCACAGACGTACTAAGGCGGCGTTTCGTATTAGGTATTACTAGGAAAAATACCCATGCGTTGCAACGAAAAAAATTTACCATAATAACACACAAAGTATGTTTTTCTTGTACAACTAAAGTATACATCAAAAAGTTTTAGTTAAGTAGTTGATGGAACATCATTAGTGGGAAGCTGTCGCATGTACGCCCGATGTGTATTCATTGTCCAATACTATGTTTTGCATAAAAAAACAACCACAATTACAGACATTAGACGACCTTGTTGAATGTGTTATTGACATAAGTATCATATATAAGGATAATCAACAAAATCTGCATCATGGGGGCACAAACATCTTAAATCGAGTTCTCGTTTGTTCAACGGCAGCGGATGACAAATTATGCGTTAACCGATTAATTCAGGGTTAGAGTTGCCGAGGAGTTCTCCATAGTTAATTTTATTGCGCATGAGAATAACATTCTAGTAGGTCGATGCCTCAATTATGCAAGTTACTCAAATGCATAGCTTTACTTCAGATTAAGTAGGTCGATGCTTCTAAAAGACATTTCTATTTATTACACATCTATCACATGTGCATAAAAAAGGAAACTTTTCATCTGTTTAAAAATTCTGACGTACTCCCTCCGTCCCGCAAAAGATGTTGGACGGGCATTTTCGCAAAAACACCCCTGAGTAATCTGCGACCAAACCCTCGGTCCTGTCTGACTTCTGCGCCCTCGCCCTCTAGCTCTCGTCGATTCCGACCGCCGCCGCCGACGCCGCAGGCCGCCGGCCGCCTAGCTCCACCCCCTCCCTCTTCCTCTAACGCGCCAAGCCGCCGCCTTTCTTCTACCGCGACGCATCCCTCCCCCTCGCGCGCGTCCTCGCTGCATCCCTCTTCTCCTCGCCGCCAAGCTTTGATTTTTCCCCCACGATGGCGGAGGGATTTGCAGCGGCGCTGCTTGAATCGAATCGGATGCTGGCGACGGGGATCTGCTGCTGTGCCGGGGAGCGCATGCTCGCGCCGGGTAGCGGGGATGGAGTGGGCTGCTGACGGCTGATGGAGTGGGCTGCTGGCGCCGGAGAGCGGCTCCTGTTCGTCGTCTCCGTCACCTACGAGCAGCAGCTCGAACAGGTTTGCTACCCCTGCTCCTCATCTCCTCCTTCCCCTCCTCCATGTAGCTGTGTAATGGAGTACTCCTCACTGCTTCTCTTACTGCTCACTGTAATGGAGTACGGGAATCTTAGTTCAGCTGTGCTCTGTAGTCATCTGGATGGATGGATGGAGAGGAAGGAATGAAGGAGATGATGGTCTAGCTGGTTTGTGTGTATAAAAGGGAAAGCCTGTGGCCGTTGGAACCATACAATGATCAGGGACTGAGAGTGATAATAGAAAGAGAGGTCGAGTAGTAGTGGTGGCGGTTAGAGCTCGGTGAGATTCACCCTGTACCCGGTGAGCTCTGGCATCGGGGTCGACGTCATGAAGAACATCCAAGGTACACATAGTATCCAACCTGTGGCTCTACTGAAAAAGAAAACCAGTTTGCATGAAGAGATGACTGATTTTGGTTTCTGTATATATGGTCGAGAAGCTCGGCATCGAGAAGAGCATCAGCCTGGAGCTCTGCATCCTCCTATACAAGCAGTACGGGACAACCATGGCCGCCTTGAGGGTACGTGTGCTCTGAATCCCATCATAGAGATTGGTCACTTTGTTTGTTCCTAGGCTTAACAATGTTTCTTGTGATCCTTTGATGTAGGCTGTCGGCTACCAATTCGATACGATGATTTTCACAGGTACCAACAACTTCTATCTTAAGTTGCTGTTACTTGTTCTGGTCAGTCATTTTGGAGAAAAAAATGGAAGGTATTGGAATTGATGTGAGGTATTGGTATGAGTCCATTTGTTTTGCAGCTTCGTTCACAACAGACTTTCTTCTGTAAAAGTTTCTTACACAACAGACTATCCAGGGTACATCTCTGTTTTTCCAGAGTACATTTCAGTTTTTTCAGAATTTTAAGCACATCTTATACTCCAGAAACAATTAAATTACTCCACTTCCAGAAACAATTAAATTAGGAGTAGGATGCACAGCACTTCCAGAAACAATTAAATTAGGAGCACTACATAATTTAATCTTCAGTGCATTATCTTGTCACTGAATACTATTGCAGTGCTTCAGTTATATTCAATCTTCAGTTATACTCCATTTTGCTATGTGGTGTTCCCCCATTCTGGGCAGGTATGTATTGTCATGTTTGCTGTCTTACAATTAGTAGGCCTCCATATTCTCATTTGCATGCCTCTGTACCCATTGTCATGTTTGCTTTGTTCCAGAAACTGGAGCAGGGATCTTCAGGCAGATCCTTCGAGGCAAACTTGATTTTGAATCTGAACCCTGGCCTAGTATCTCTGACAGCACTAAAGATTTAGTCCGTAATAGGTATGACCTCTTAAATATAGCATATTCTTATTCAATAGTCTTCCCCTAATTAATTTAGGAAGTAGCAATGCATGCCCGGACAGTGGCATGTTTCATGGTTCCTGAAACATACTCCAACATGGTTAATTGATGCCACAAAAAAAATATTTTACTCAGGAGTTTGGTTAAACATTTTAAAATCGTTGGGCCACCTTACTTTGGTTCTAACTGAATCTGTTTTGGTGCAGATGTGACTCCGGCACCAGCAGAACCAATCAAAACAGCTGCAAGTTCAGAAACTGACCGAGGTAAAATGTTGCACTTCAGGGCTGCAGAAGATGTCCTCCATCCTTTCGTGCGAGAACACCAAGAAGTCGTCGATCGAAGTGAAGCTGCGCACACGAGAGGTCTCGGCTCTGAACTCTGCATTGCTCCTGTCCCTTTAGTTGCAAAATTCAGTCTGTGCTATTGCACGTCAGTTAGCAGGAGGGTAATAGCCATGCTAACCGTGTCGGTCGATTAGTTTGTATCTTAGACTATGATTTATTTACCACGTATATGATCAATGCACCAACCTGGTGCGGCTAGAAGACTGATCAATGTGCATGTTAATTTACAGAATATTGTGGCGTTCCTAGATGGAACAGAACAGGGAGAAGAAGGCCAAATAGGCCCAAAGAACACAAAATCAGCACATATCCAATTCACATCATCACATATCCAATTCATAGTCGCCTGTATCTCTCTTTTGATGCAAAATTCTGATAAAATGGTGAAGACAAATGCTGATAAAAATTCTTGTGCCTTATTCTTTAGAGAGAAGAAGAAGCACTCGTGATCATGGACGACACTAGGGTGGTGTGGCCGCTGGTTTTTGGTCACGCGAAAATCTACATTGACAAGCTGGAGCTGCCAGCGAGACCCCTGGCCGCGGCGACGACAAAGGGCTCAGTTTCTTCTGGCTGCGGCGGCGAGTCAGGGCGCAATTCCTCTGGCCGCGGCGTCGAGGCAGGGCCAAAATTCGTCGACGAATTTGTTCCTCGGTGGCGGACGGCGAGGGAGGACTCAGCTTTCTTCTGGCCGCGGCAGCGAGTCAGGGCGCAGTTATTCTGGCCGCGGCAGCGAGGCAGGGCCAAAATTCGTCAATGACTTCGTTCGTCGGAGGCGGACAGCGAGGGATCTGCACATGCGGGGGAGAACAACGACGGGAGCAGCGCGGCCGTAGGAGGGAGCGCGGCTAGCAGGCCGGCGGCCGCCAGGTCGATCCGCCCCGTCCAGCGTCGGCGACCTCCTCCGCCTACCAGATGCTGGCGTCCGCGAGCTCGTTCGCGTTCTGGACGATGGAGTCCGGGAGCTCGTGCGCGCCCGCCGTATGCTGGCCTACGCGTCCGCGCGATGGAAGCAGGCCGGCGATGGAGCAGACGAGCGACGGCGAGAAGAATGCGTTTTTGCAGTTTGATTTGAAGCCCAGATCTGAACTAATCAGAGTTTATTTGGGGGTGTTCTGCAAAAATGTAAATGAACTGGGGGAGGGAGGGCTCCGACATCTTTTGCGGGACGGAGGGAGTATATTACTTGACAGAGCTGAAGAAATGCCATGGATTCTTACTTTATCTCCATATAAATAGGGAATAAAAATGTGTCTACAACTTTTCCTGCAGCTGCAAATTTTAGACACAGTCTGGTTCAACAAATGTCATAAAAAATATCTGTACACAAAATCATCCGCGATTATTATCACCATAAGGAAACCTGTTCAGATATAGTATCCTATCCCTGATCTAAACTTGAAACTTTCTCTGAACCTTTACCTAATGATGCAGATTATCGTTAAGAAAGCTCCAGGGAGTATCACCCAAGCAGCACAACACCATCCAAAGCAGCTGGCGCCTGGCGGCGCTTCTTTTGTGTAGAGGTCGGAACAAATTCTGAAGGCAAAAGAAGCGACGAATTAAGAAACTGACGGACCACCGGTGCTGCTGTTGCTGCTCTCCATATCCTCCAGATCACTAACCAGACCAAATCCACTACTACGTTACCTCACCGGATGACTACACCTCCTCTCAACTGTGGTGGCGCTCCAATAATTGGAATTCCCGAGGATTTCGCATTTCCTTTTCGATTAGACAACACCGTCTAGCAACTCACAATAGCCTACACAGCAGCGACATCTCGAGGTCTTCTCCTCCTCTCGGCTATCCTCCGGCAAAGTAGCCTCGTCTGGCTCAGGCACCGGCACCGGACCGCAGCTTCGATGCTCGCCTGACCGTGTGCCTCTACAGAGCCACGACACAGACGTTCCAGGAGCAGGCCCTGCTGTCAGTTATGTTACCAGAGCAGCGGGCAGCCGCTTCGCGTGAGTCAACTAATCCCACATCCAGTTGGTTTTGCGCCGGGATCTCGCGGCGAAGGCGGCGACTTCTCCTTACCAGAGCAGCGAACAGCCGGCCAGCCGCTTCTTGTAAGTCAACTAATTCCCCATACATTCGATTTTGCGCCGGGATCTCGGGGCTGAGGCGGGGCACGCCCATGATATAGGGACGGAATCGGGCAGCCATGGAGGCGCGTGGCAAGAAGTGGGTTGGAGGCGCCCGGATTCGGCAAGGCTGAGGCTGTGCCCGTTGGCAGCCTATTCAGCCGATTCAGGGCTGATAGACTCTGGTGAGGCCGTGAGGGGAGGCTTTGCCGGCCAGGAGCGGTCAGAGAAAGTCTGTGTCAGTTGTACGGATCGTATCCACGAAGCGTTTTAATGAGAACCAACCTATCCCCATAAGAAAGCATTCAAACGGATTCCATTTAACATTTCTCAAGATTCGGTGATGAATGGGTATACCCAGATATTTGAAAGGTAAAGCACCAGCTTCACAACCAAAAATCAGCATATATTGTTATTCAATATCCTTTGCTTTACCAAAACAGAAGATCTTGTTGGAGATATGCCCAAGAGGAAATAATAAAAGTGTTTATTGTTATATCTTAATGTTCATGATAAATGTTTACATCCCATGCTATAATTATATTAACCAGAAATATTAATACTTGTGTGTTTTGTAAACATAAAGGAGTTCCTAGTAAGCCTCTTATTAAACTAGCTTGTTGATTAATAGATGATCATGGTTTCCTGATCATGAACATTGGATGTTATTAATAACAAGGTCATATCATTAGGTGAATGATGTGATGAACGTACACCCATAGTAAGCGTAGTATATGATCAAGTCATTTAGTTCTTTATGCTTCAAGCTTTAATATGCATAGTAACTTAATCCTTCGACCATGAGATCTTGTTAATCACCTACACCGGATGGATGCTTTGATGACACCAAACACTACTGCGTAAATGGGTTGTTATAAATGTGTCATTAAGTGTTCGGAAAGTATAGGGTTGAGGCACTTGTATCAATAGTGGGATTTGTCCATCCTAATGACGGATAGATATACTCGGATCCTTCTCGGTGGAATGATATCTAATTAGCTTGCAAGCATGTGACTGGTTCACAAGGGATATCATATCACGGTACGAGTAAAGAGTACTTATCGATAACGAGGTTGAACTAGGTATGGAGATACCGACGATCAAACTTCGGATAAGTAAAATATCGCGAGACAAAGGGAATTGTTATTTTATGTGAATGGTTCTTTCGATCACGAAGTCATCGTTGAATATGTGGGAGCTATTATGGATCTACAGGTCCCTCTATTTGTTATTGATCAGAGAGGAGTCTCGATCATGTCCGCATAGTTCTCGAACCGTAGGGTGACACACTTAAGGTTTGATGTCGTTTTAAGTAAGATATGGAATATGGAATGGAGTTCGAATGTTGTTCGGAGTCTCGGATGGGATCCAGGACATCACGAGGAGTTCCGAAATGGTCCGGAGAATAAGATTCATATATAGGAAGTCACTTTCCAAGTTTGGAAATGATCCGGTGCATTTATGGAAGGCGCTAGAATGTTATAGAACCTTCCGGAAGAAATCACCATGGAAGGTGGAGTCCCGGATGGACTCCACCAACCCTAGCTGGCCGACCAAAGGGGAAGGTGGAGTCCATTGTGGACTCCACCATCATGGCCGGCCATAGGGGAAGGAAAGGGAGGAATCCCACTTCCCCTAGGTTTCACCCATATGGAAGATTTTGAGTTGAACACTCATTCGGATTTTGGGCAAACCCTTGGGGGTTCCACCTATATAAATATAAAGAGAGGGAGAGGGAGAGGGCTGGCCACCTCTTGAGCCGCACCACCAAGGGCACCCAAGGCCGGCGCCCAAGTGCCCCTCCTCTCTTCCAAACCCTAGCTACTACCTCCTCCTTCTTCTTTTGCGGTGCTCACGGCGAAGCGCTGCCGGAGATCTACACCACCACCGTCACCACACCGTCGTGATGGCGGGATTCCGAGGAGGATCTACTACATCCGCTGCCCGCTGGAACAGGGAGAATGACGTCGTCATCAACACCGTACATGTGACCGAGTGCGGAGGTGCTGCCCGATTGTGGCACCGCCAAGATCTTCTACGCGCTTTTGAAAGCGGCAAGTGATCGACTACATCCACCACGAGATTTATCTCGTTAACGCTTAGCGATCTTCAAGGGTATGTTGAGCTTCACCTCGTTGCTACCATCTACTAGCTTGGCTTGTTATTCGTTCTTGCGGTAGGAAATTTGTTGTTTTCTAGGCTACGAATCCCTACAGATCTCACTCTTATGAAAGTTAATTTTCAAACCAGAGAGTTGCTCAAAATACATAGAATTAATGTCATATCCCGAAATTTTCTAAATTTCGGAATATAAAATAAAAATAAATTAAATGCTTGATTGTTTGAACTTGATTAAAAATTCACAAAGAATTAAAACTTTTTGGAGTTATTTTAAACTATTTCAACGTGTTCTATTCTGAATATTCTATGCATCAGTTTCTCTCAAAATGTTCAGACATGAATTGTTTTAGTTTGAATTAAATTGAAAGTTTAAATCAAATAACAAAAAGAAAAGAGAAATAGAGAAGGAAAAGAAAATAAGGGGAACCGACCCAACCAGACCCATCTAGGCCAAACCAACCCAGCCATCCAGAACTCAATCGTCTCCCTCCTCCACCAACATACTAGATTTAGATGTGCGCCTTGGCGCACGATCCCGTGGAATTCGCACCGATTAAGAGTTTGTATGACAGTGTCGAAACTCGGGTGGAAAACTTGACAATATGGTTTTTAGGTTTTACAAAATCAAGTCAATATGATAAAATTAGGATAAAACAAATAGAATAACAAAGTAGAGGAATATATTACAATAACTAATACTCTATGGTTTTTTCAAGAGCAATATAAGTTATAAAGGAACAAATAAAGGAACATATATCTACATAAGCTACCTACGGTTTGTTCGTGGTGTTACTTTTTAACATGCAAAATTAGAGCTATTTTCTTCCCGGTTTACATTTGATGGTTTGCAGGGTGCCGGATTGGAAGAGTTATAGTTAAGAGATTGATCAAAGTATTTGTTAGGCGTAAGATGATATAAGTACAATAAACTCCTAGTAGCAATGATATTTGGCCCTTTTACCCATTGGTTTGGTTAACAGACAATGTTGTTGGCTGGTGCCGATCTAACTATTTCGGTTCGTACATGACTTATTGATTCTGACCATTTCTCTTTTTTTCGTTCACATTTTCTAATAGTGTTTTCCTGTGTACTGTTTTTCTTCCTTAGAACCATTTCTGGTTGAAACAATGAGAAGAAAAGAGAAGAAGAAGCAGGTTGTCGAAATAAAGAATCGGCAGAAGGTGAGCAGAGAAGATGAGAGCACCACTGTTCAGTCGGTGCGTTCCACCGCCGATCGAGATCTTACTCTTTGGGACAAAGGCCACAGAGAAGAAGGGGAGAAGGTTAGCTCGCGTTAATTTGCTAGCAGCTGGGAAGAGAGCACAAGGAAGTGAATCAAGATGATCTGCTACCAACTGACCTGGGTGGAGCAGAGTTGGTCAGAGGTTGCGTCCGACAGAGAATAACTGGAGGTGTCTGCTACCAGTTGGTATGTTCCTTCGCTTGTGCTAGCTGATTGTATCGATTAGTTCTCAATTCTTCTATTTTGCTAAATAAAGTAATGTGATGTTCTGAATTTTGTTCTTCAGTTTGCTCGAACTACTGAATTTTGTGCTCATATGAATAAGCTAAAATATAGAGAGACCATGGGCATTACTAAGTGAGCTGGTTATGACGGTAAGTGTACAAAGATGGATGGGATAAGTGATAGTCTTCTTTACAGAGCAACACAATGCACATAAAAAACTACTGAAGGTGCCATTACATAGAACCAGATATTAACTGAAACCTTACATAACGTCACAGTAAGACGATCTAAACTATAGTTATACTTACACATTAGTAGAATTAGCAGGAAGATTGGTGTTTCCTGTAAAGAATAAACCCTGGAAAATAAAGGAATGAAGTTACATTAATCAATAGAGTAGACAGGTTATATGCATAGAATATATGCAAGAAGAATGGGATGAGTATATATGTGAACTAACACATCTAGAGATGACCAATCAACTCCCATGCTCCCGATGGAGAATATACAATAAAAACACTAATCATCATAACCAAGTCTTTTAGGGCTATTACATCATTTACCAAATCTGCAATACAAATGGAACACCGAAGGCCACACCAATTGCTCAACATCTCACAGAAACCTATCCAACTATCAATACTTTTCGACAATCATTTAATGCTTCATGAACAATCATGCAAAGAGCTAAACATGAGGATTTAATGAAGGGAAGCAGAACAAAGTATGTAGCTTTCTGGAAAGAAAGCATGCTTTAATCATCGTTCTGATCAGATAAGGACATAATGGACCCTCAACTATTTTTCAATATCATGACAGAGTAAATCACAATAGGGCTTGGATTTGTATGTTTGATTTAAAGAATTATCGTGCTACCAAAGCAAAGGGAAGCACAAGAATGTGGAATGATCGAGATAACTGAAAACAAAACCTTGAAATGCATATGTGCAGTACCCCTCATGCTCCCATATAATCTGGTTTATTTTCGCGGGAGGGATCCAACGCCAACCGGTAACCAAGGGAAGGCATCGCAAAAAATAAAGAGAAACCGAAATAGAATGCGCACAAAATAGGAGATCTGACCGGCGACTTGAACACGTGGGAGCACCAGAAGAAACGGCAGGAGGTGAAAATGCTACAAAACAGTAACCAAATCACGGAGAGTGCGTCATTAGGACACATTTTATGAGGCAGTGAGAGGAAGGTTTTTCAAAAGATCATTTTACATGAAAATTTAACATTTAAAGGCAATATATCAATTTCAATATTAAATTTTGTTTATAAACAAATTTGTTCAGCTAACATTGTTTTCCCACGCCCTACTCATGTAAGCGATCTGGCGTACGAACCAAATGACTAATTAGTTTGGGAAGCAACATACCCTGCAATACAACTTGTAAATCAGAACTCCCTCCTTTCTGGTCTGAATCCCTTACCTGAAAGCAAAGCAATAAACTGGCCAAGTTTAAAAGGTGACAAAAATATCTATTTGTGGTTGCATATAAAAATTGACTATAGCTACCATTTGCAACATGAGCCCTCAACTCTAGTGCCCCAAACTGCAAATGGAGTCAAACATAATGTTTGTACAACAACATCGTAAATAATTAAGGAGCACGGCATGAAGAGTGAAATAACTCTAAAAATCGAGGAGAAGAAAAGAAAGGAATCAAGATCCACATGGGACAACAAGAAGATCAATTATTTTTACAAGATAAGCTATTCTTTTCTATATTGTAAACAAAGCACACAATAGAAGCATTCGTTGAAAGAGAAAATTTCAATGGGAAATATGCCAACCTAAGGACCAAAACTAAAACTCACAATGGACATATCACTGGAGTTAGTGAGCAGGCCAAAGGGACGCCTCGCCAGGGTTCCACGGAGCACTAGTTAAAGGAGGCACCACAAGCCGTGCCAAGATTGGCTCACAAACATAAAAATGTGATAGCAGATAAATATACATGAATGAAGCAAAAAAAAAACGTTTAAGAGGTAGATATATGTACAAGTTTCGGCAAGATAAATTTTTTAGACCTACTATGTATCGACAAATCCTTCATATTTCAGGAATTATCCATCTTACATTAACCACATCCTGCAGTCGAGAAATAAGTCAAATGATATTTCATGAATTATTCATCTTACATTACAAGCAAAGAGAAACAATATTACTTTAAATTCTAATTTTCAGATTACACTCGGAAGCAATGCTTCGTAAGTGGAAGTACGCATGATGACCCTTCCAGATTACACTAAACAACGACTACAGCCAGTGCCAATAACCATAATTGGATGAAGTTGTTAGTTCAAGCTAAAAAAGAAGTAAGCAAAAAAATTCAGCAATAAGCGATCAGAAATATATGGAGAAACAAAGTATAAAAAGAACACCTATCACCTGCGTTTCATTAAATGGCACTGGGCATTGAACTCGTCCCTGTGCTCCTGGTTATATTTCATTGAATAATAAGGCCGCTGTGAATTTTTGCACCATAACTGTCGATACAAAACCAAGTCAAGTAGTTACAGAATCCATCGAAACAATATACTTCAGTTTTGGGAAGAAAGCTTCTTATAGTAACTGTTTCACCAAAATAGAATGCACAAGAAACTTGAATAGAACAAACTCATCTCTTTTAATTTGGTTAGTCAGTAACCTCACCTTGAATATTGTAGTAGTACATCTAGAATGCACAAAACAACACACTAAGATGGATTGTTCACAAGCATAGGCCAATTTTGATGTGCTCTGAAAATCAACTTCTGTAAAATAATTCATTGCTCATGTAAGCAGGTTCCCTTTTTCCCTAGCCGTCTAATCAAAATATTCTATAAATAGATGTACACTAACCACAATTTATTCATCTGCTCTGAAAGTCTATGCATTTATTTAGTTCCCCATCTCTCTCTTAAAGTATCACATCAACATGAAAGCACCTATTGCCACTGTGTGATGACACTGTAAGTCTGTAACTGAAACTGTGTGTGTTCATATGCCCATAATCTAAGAAGAGCATGGAAAATCGTGCATGAAGGCATAAACACCTGCTGAAAATTGATACTTGGACTAATAGCTCCCTTTCCTCATTCAAATCAGAGAGAAAGGATATAACACCAAATAATAGTCCATTCATCCCTGGACTGTTTTGGCTGCATCAAAGCGGTCTAAGTCGCAATGACTACATTAGAATATTGTGTGCAGAACTCCTATAGGATCTAGAAGGTTACATGATTGTGAGTGAAAAAAAGAAACCAAAGAATTTGGCTCAGGTTTAGAGAAAACAAAGATGAGAATCTATTAAACCTAGCATTGGGTCATTTCTGCATCCACCCCTAGGAGCTGGCAGAAGAGATGACGCTTCGCGCCAAGAAACATGAAACAACAATTTTAGCAAGATTGTTTTCAGCCCCCACAAAGTTATTCCTGTGAAAATACATTAAAAGCATATAAATATGCACAAAAAGTCGGTAGTATACCAGAAAATATACCAAGACAGTTCCAAAGTTGTATATTGTCAGATGGAAATTAAATTGCAACATATAACTGGCAAAACAACGGACTTGTGTAAGTAGATAATCACAAGTATATCAGAAGTATATTGTTCAATGAGAAAATCCTCTCAGAACAGGTAAATAGGTAATTACAAAGTTCATATACTTTACTTATAGCTGTTTTTATGATGGTTGTTTCTCTCAAGCACGAACGATGGTGCTCAGTTCCTGCATTGCAGATGAGTCTGACTACGCTGACCATGCCGATGCTGAAATGAAGATCAATATGAGACATGTTAAGTTTCCGATTGACATAACCATGCTGGTGATGACCTAATTTATTTGTTAAAAAAATCCATATGCCTATAGGCTTAGAAAGGACGAAATAAAAACATGAATAAATGACCTGCTTTAAAATATAGAATACGTACCTCGCAGTAGCCATGGTGGTAGCTTCCGCTGCCCTTCCTCATCGCAGCTTGCTATCTGTAATTGCTCCTCCTCTACTCTGCAGATCCATTATGCCAATTGCAAAATCTAAATAAAAAATCTACATTAAATCGAAGAAAAAACAAATCTAACAGGGAAGATACATGAGGCAGCTAGTACGCCCAATCCAAGCAAGCAAGGATGCACGTTCCGGGCGAAGGAGTGGAGAACCGATGGCGGCGACGGGGCTGATAACCGGATCCGTCGCCACACATGGTGGTGGCACCTTCCCTTGCTCCTCCTTGCAACAACCTCGCGCGAGTAAGCCGCCGACTCCTTTCCTACCATCTGCCGCCGTGCAACCATGGCAGCCGTCAGACGGCAGTGGGAGGAATCCGGCGGACCGCATCGCGCTGGCGGGGTGAGCGGCACCGAAGGTAGAGCGCCTGGAGAGCCGGGAGAGAAGGATATCGAGGAGAGGGAGGGACACGAGATCGGGGAGGGGCCGCGAAGAAGGATTGCACGGCGGTGGTGGCGGTGGCGGCCGAGAATGAGGAGTTTCCATAGGAGACGAATGGGAAGAAGATCGCGCCGGCGGCCCAGATTGGGGAAAATTTTGCTAGGTGGTGGCGAGGCTGGGGGCGCGCGAGGAGGACGAAGGCGATGGCGGCGGCTGCGAGGGATTCGGGGGAGCACGATTGGCGCTAGGGTTTCAGTACCGAGGGCTGGTTTTGTCTCTCACGGATGCGGGTGGAGATCTTTCCACGGGCCGACGGCGCGGCCGACCGAGCGAAATCCCACCCGCAGTGACCGACGTGCGGGACCGACCAACAGTGGGACCCACGTGCAGCCAGAGGCGGGTAAGAAACGGCTGTCGCATGGGGTTATCTAGTGGAAGGAACGATCAAAATAAACGGCTGAGATGCACAGATGGGTTGATCCGACGGTCGAGAAGCTCTAAGCGCTGTGAGACCCCCGTTGGGGGGCATCATATATACCCCTGGATTCACAAGCTGTAACGTACATCCGTGGCACCTCCTCGTCTCCTTTCCATTCCATCAATTGAAGATACTGAAACTGCATGCCATGCAAACAAAATTTATGGCCCACACACCCACGGTCCTTTCTAGAGAATTGAAATCCCATTTTAACACACCTTAAACAGACCCTGACCTTAAATGACCTTAAATGTCTGGAGACCACGTTCACTCAATTTTCTCTCCGCGTTAGTATGCGTTACTCCCTGCCTAATTTGACCGGACGTCTGTGCCTATATAATCCTCTCGTCCACCTCTCTATTTGCCATCTCTCATTTCCTCGAATCATGCCTCCAGGCTGCCAAATTAGCTCGCTGGAGTTCGCCGTTCCGAAGCAGTTTATCAACGATTCCATCGCCAGCGTGAGCTCCCGCCGCCTTCTTTTGGTATCCTGTCCTTGCATATCTTGCTGACCTCTTCCCGGAATTTTTTTTACTACACCAGAACATCGAGGACGAGCTCCACTGGATCTCGCGGAGCCCCTGTCTCGGCCGAACACGAACCCGAGGAGCACTAGAACGTCCAACAGAGCACAGCGGACCATCGACGCAGAGTCGCCCCGCCGCACCCCATCCTCTATTTTCATCAGGCAGTGGGATCTTCGCATCGACAAGAACGCGAACTTCTTACCCGCCAGCGTCGAGACTTGAGGTCATGAACCACTGTAAGACAAAGTCATCTCATTAGGTTGAATCACGCATGCATAGTTTAGACTAAACCGATCAGATCGTAGACCGTTAGATCTAAATCGGAAGGTCCACAACGAGCTACATAACTGAACTTGCAACGTGTGTAACACGGATCGATCCATGGCATGTGCTAGCTCATCTCAAATCATTAACTTGTTAAATTCATAGCATGAGATCTGTAACTCCGTTTAAATCGATTCTTCAAACCTTGAGTTCGTAATCAAATTCTCTATCCGGTGATATTAGTTTTCCAAATTTCCGAACTTTTGTCATTTCGGACAATTTATGCCGTGAATTATATATTTCGTATTCGGAGATATATAAGTCCAAGAATGATAAATAATATACTCCTAGAATCGCAAAAATGTGAGGAACACAATTAACAAATAAAAAGTAGAGCATTTTCTTTGTTCCATCTAACAACTGAACCGGTCAGCCTATCATACTTTGTCAGGTTCATTTTCAGTTTTTCATGTCATACACGCATGGCCAAACACAAGGACCTCATCATCTCCACTAGCCTCATGCGCACATGAATCAACACTAGCAGACTAGCTGATACTGGTTATCTTGTTGCATGCATGATCGATGCCCATACATGCATCAATTAATTTCTCCACAGGGTCAACTCAACTAACTAATCTGACTTACGCATGCATAGTGCGTAGGTGAATACTTCTCAGTAGTGGGATCATGCCAATCTAAGGTGAACCCACGTGCATGTTAGAAGTTGGCCTAAGTCAAACCAGCAAGTGACCGTCAGACGTCTACGACAATTCCAGATCGGTTTCTGTCTATGTTAGCAGAAAATTCTAAATTCCATATCATAAGTTTTGTTCATCTAAATTTTGCAAATTTGATACTGTTGGAATCATTACAAAATATATAACCCAGTGGAATGACTAGCTTCAAGTCTTGGCATTTATAAAATACTCGAATTTCAAATGAGAGATATAGAGTATTTTTTCATAACTTATAATCTATAAATCCTTAATAGTTGATTCCTTTTCACAATGGAAGATACTGAACTCATCTATCCATTGGAACCATCGCCCTAATATTCGAACCACTATCTCAATATCAATCATGCCTATCCAGCCTCATCTTCTCTAAATCTTATTGATTTAGTTTGAGATACTCAAATTACAAATGAGTTATTTGAGTAGATTGTTATATCTCTGTTTTCCTAAAACCCAAGCCTATGTGTACTTTTGTGCTACTAGTAAGTGTTGTCACACTCTCCATGATGGTGTGTTGTTTTACACCATATGTGACTCATGTGATGTTAATCACATGGACATCACATGGATCATTCCAATTAGCCATTCTTGTGTAGCAAACAACTCTTGGCCATAGTTCCTTGTCAACATTTTCCTTCTAAGCATTTGGCTTAGATAATATTTATTTCTTTCTAAGTATTTGACTTAGCCATTTCATCTTCCAAAGCCATATCTTGCAAGCCATGCCTCATGTTATATCTTCTTTTTCCGCTGACTAAAATAAAATGAATAATAACTTGTTGTTTTCCTTGCTTGATTTTGTTTTTGTATGAATGGTATGTTTATGTTGTGCTATTTTTTATCTTATAGTTTGTGTGAAGAGCGACGTGTTTTGTTGAGAGAAGTGAACGATCTTCAATTACCAAAAAGGCAAGTGACATTCAAATCCTATCTATTTTATTATGCATTAGTGTTTTTCAACTAGTATGTATGGTAGGATTTTGTTTTCAAAAGTTATGCTATGCTTATCAATCCTAGTAGTGTGTAGCCACCCATGAACCCTTGCTAGGATACTTAGTTTGCCTAGCAATAACAAAATGCCACTGCTATTTCGATTATTCTTGATTGTGAGTATTGGGAATTAAAATTTACAACCTTAATGAAACACCTGGGTCGATTTGGTATTGCATGGTGGGCGGCTACTCAGGGCCTCATGACTCCTGTCTAGTACTTGTCATGTGGTTGTCTTCGCCTGAGGGTGCGCAGATGTTGAGTGGCTACTCAGGGCCACATTGACTCCTGTCTAGTACTTGTCATGTGGTTGTCTTCGCCTGAGAGTGCACTTGTGGATGGCCACCCAGGATTAAAGAGATTAGTATGTCGTCCATGTTCTAGATAGCTTCCAGTGCAGACTTATGGTATTATGGGCTCTTCCGGGATTAAGTAAGTTGCGAGGTCCAACTTGTTTGCTAGACATGATGATGTGGCTGCAGTCAAGTGGGAACGGGTCTAGCTAGTATGGTTGAAACCTTCTTCTGAAAGATCTTGTCTCATTCTTCTCTTGGGAAGGGTGGGTCGTAAGGTGAAAGTGCACAACCTCTCGAGAGTAAACCTAAGACCTTAGCCATGTCCCCGGTTATGGAAAATTTGAGCTTCTAGGCAGGGAATGTACGGAATAATCTCATCATTGTTTTCTGAATGAGTTAAAAAATGAGTAGCAACTGTCTAATCGTACATGGGAGATGTAACCATGGTACTGTTTATGACATCATTACAAGTTTTGTAAAATGTTTTGTTATAAATAAAATGTAGGATACAATTGGCTTTATGCAAATTAGCCTAAACTCCACTAGCCAAATATAATGTAGATAGTCATGTCTGAAATTGCCACCAAATAAGTGTCATTTGCCAGTACATCATTGTGCTGACCTCCATTCGTGGGGCTGCATATTCAAACGTGCAGGATTTTCTAAGGAGAAGTACTTGATAGGATCTCAAGTCTACGTTCCAACATGACTGCCTGTGGCACATGAAGATGATGAAGGCTCATTGATGACTTACATTACGATGTGGTTGTTCTGAACCATTTATTTGAGCTAGTCCATGTGACTATGCAATTTGTAAGGTTTTACTTTAACGTCTGGATCAACGATGTAGTAAATTGATACTATTGCAATGATTACTATATTTTGTAATGTGTGTGCTATCAGTAATCCCGGGAATAGCACTATGATACGTCTCAAACGTATCTATAATTTCTTATGTTCCATGCTACTTTTATGATGATACTCACATGTTTTATACACATTACATGTCGTTATTATGCATTTTTCGGCACTAACCTATTGACGAGATGCCGAAGAGCCGATTCGTTGTTTTCGTTGTTTTTGGTTTCAGAAATCCTAGTAAGGAAATATTCTCGGAATTGGACGAAATCAACGCCCAGGGGCCTATTTTTCCACGAAGCTTCCAGAAGTCCGAAGAGGAAACGAAGTGGGGTCACGAGGCGACGACACGCTAGGGCGGCACGGCCCAGCCCCTGGCCGCACGGCCCTGTTGTGTGGCCACCTCGTGACGCCCCCTGACCTACCCTTCCGCCTACTTAAAGCCTTCGTCGCGAAACCCCCAGTACCGAGAGCCACGATACGGAAAACCTTCCAGAGACGCAGCCGCCGCCAATCCCATCTTGGGGGATTCAGGAGATCGCCTCCGGCACCCTGCCGGAGTGGGGAATCATCTCCCGGAGGTCTCTTCATCGCCATGATCGCCTCCGGATTGATGTGTGAGTAGTTCACCCCTGGACCATGGGTCCATAGCAGTAGCTAGATGGTCGTCTTCTCCTAATTGTGCTATCATGCTCGATCTTGTGAGCTGCCTATCATGATCAAGATCGTTTCTTTGTAATCCTACATGTTGTGTTTGTTGGGATCCGATGAATATTGAATACTATGTCAAGTTGATTATCAATCTATCATATATGTTGTTTATGTTCTTGCATGCTCTCCGTTGCTAGTAGAGGCTCTGGCCAAGTTGATACTTGTGACTCCAAGAGGGAGTATTTATGCTCGATAGTGGGTTCATGCCTCCATTAAATGCGGGACGGTGATAGAAAGTTCTAAGGTTGTGGATGTGCTTGTTGCCACTAGGGATAAAACATTGATGCTATGTCCGAGGATGTAGTTATTGATTACATTACGCACCATACTTAATGCAATTGTCTCGTTGCTTGCAACTTAATACCGGAAGGGGTTCGGATGATAACCTGAAAGTGGACTTTTTAGGCATAGATGCATGCTTGGATGGCGGTCTATGTACTTTGTCGTAATGCCCTGATTAAATCTCATAGTACTCATCATGATATTTGTATGTGCATTGTTATGCCTTCTTTATTTGTCAATTGCCCAACTGTAATTTGTTCACCCAACATGCTATTTAACTTATGGGAGATACACCTCTAGTGAACTGTGGACCCCGGTCTATTCTTTACATCTGAAATACAGTCTACTGCAATACTTGTTCTTTACTGTTCTTCGCAAACAATCATCTTCCACACAATACGGTTAATCCTTTGTTCACAGCAAGCCGGTGAGATTGACAACATCACTGTTACGTTGGGGCAAAGTACTTTGGTTGTGTTGTGCAAGTTCCACGTTGGCGCCGGAATCCCTGGTGTTGCGCCGCACTATACTTCGCCGCCATCAACCTTCAACGTGCTTCTTGGCTCCTCCTGGTTCGATAAACCTTGGTTTCTTTCTGAGGGAAAACTTGCTACTGTCTGCATCACACCTTCCTCTTGGGGTTCCCAACGGACGTGTGTTAACTGCACGCATCAAGCTATTTTTCTGGCGCCGTTGCCGGGGAGATCAAGACACGCTGCAAGGGGAGTCTCCACATCCAATCTCTTTACTTTGTTTTTGTCTTGCTTTATTTTATTTACTACTTTGTTTGCTGCACTTAAACAAAACACAAAAAAATTAGTTGCTAGCTTTACTTTATTTACTGTCTTGTTCTCTATATCAAAAAGACAAAAAAATTAGTTACTTGCATTTACTTTATCTAGTTTGCTTTATTTACTACTGCTAAAATGAATACCCCTGAAAATACTAAGTTGTGTGACTTCACAAACACTAATAATAATGATTTCCTATGCACACCTATTGCTCCACCTGCTACTACAGCAGAATTCTTTGAAATTAAACCTGCTTTACTGAATCTTGTCATGAGAGAGCAATTTTCTGGTGTTAGTTCTGATGATGCTGCTGCCCATCTTAATAATTTTGTTGAACTTTGTGAAATGCAAAAGTATAAAGATGTAGATGGTGATATTATAAAATTGAAATTGTTTCCTTTCTCATTAAGAGGAAGAGCTAAAGATTGGTTGCTATCTTTGCCTAAGAATAGTATTGATTCATGGACTAAATATAAGGATGCTTTTATTGGTAGATATTATCCTCCCGCTAAAATTATATCTTTGAGAAGTAGCATAATGAATTTTAAGCAATTAGATAATGAACATGTTGCTCAAGCATGGGAGAGAATGAAATCTTTGGTGAAGAATTGCCCAACCCATGGACTGACTACTTGGATGATCATCCAAACCTTCTATGCAGGACTAAATTTTTCTTCGCGGAACCTATTGGATTCAGCTGCTGGAGGTACCTTTATGTCCATCACTTTGGGGGCGGCTACAAAGCTTCTTCATGATATGATGATAAATTACTCTGAATGGCACACGAAAAGAGCTCCACAAGGTAAGAAGGTAAATTCTGTTGAAGAAACCTCCTCCTTGAGTGATAAGATTGATGTGATTATGTCTATGCTTGTGAATGGTAGATCTAATGTTGATCCAAATAATGTTCCTTTAGCTTCATTGGTTGCTCAAGAAGAAAATGTTGATGTGAACTTCATTAAAAATAATAATTTCAACAACAATGCTTATAGGAATAATTTGGGTAACAACTATAGGCCATATCCTGCTAGTGGTAATGATTATGGTAATTCTTATGGTAGATATGAGGAAAAGATGCTAGAAATTGAAAGATCCACTAAGAGCTTTATGCAATCACAATATGAGCAAAATCAATTGTTTACTAAAACTATGAATGAACAATCTACCTTGTTGAAAAATATAGGAAATCAACTTGAAAATTTGAATATGGAGATTTCGGGTTTGCAAACTAAGATTTCCAATGCTGAAAACCGAATCTCATACATGTCTGCGTCACAATCCTCTTTAATTAATAAAATGGCTGCTAAACCTGAGGACATTGATAATAAGATTGCTACTACAACAAATGCCATCCAAGTTAGAATTAATGAGAATATAAGATTAATGGCTGAATTGCGTGCTAGGTGGGATAGAGAAGAAAATGAAGCTAAAGAGAATAATGTAGCTAAAGTTTGGACTATTACCACCACTAGTAATGATAATGATTCACATGTTGCTACACCTCCTACTATCAATGGTAAAATAATTGGTGTTGGCAATGTTTCTACTCCTAGTGCAAGGCGTACAAACTGCCTGAAATTGCTAAAACTGCTTGTGATAAAACTGCTGAAATTTTTTCCAACATTGGGGACAATGATCCCATTGCTGTAGCTCATAATGATTTAGATTTTGATGATTGTCACATCTCTGAAGTTATAAAGTTCTTACAAAAACTGGCTAGAAGTCCTAATGCTAGTGCTATAAATTTGACCTTTACAAAACATATTACAAATGCTCTCATAAAAGCTAGAGAAGAGAAACTAAAACTTGAAACTTCTATTCCTAGGAAGTTAGAAGATGGTTGGGAGCCCATCATTAAGATGAGGGTCAATGATTTTGATTGTAATGCTCTATGTGATCTTGGTGCAAGTATTTCTGTTATGCCTAAGAAAGTCTATGATATGCTTGACTTGCCACCATTGAAAAATTGTTATTTCGATGTTAATCTTGCTGATAATGCTAAAAAGAAACCTTTGGGGAGGATTGATAATGTTCGTATTATGGTTAACAATAACCTTGTCCCCGTTGATTTTGTTGTCTTGGATATTGAATGCAATGCATCTTGTCCCATTATATTGGGAAGACCTTTTCTTCGAACTGTTGGTGCTACTATTGATATGAAGGAAGGTAATATTAAATATCAATTTCCTCTCAAGAAAGGTATGGAACACTTCCCTAGAAAAAGAATGAAGTTACCTTATGATTCTATTATTAGAACAAATTATGATGTTGATGCTTCATCTCTTGATAATACTTGATACACACTTTCGCGCCTAGCCGAAAGGCGTTAAAGAAAAGCGCTTATGGGAGACAACCCATGTTTTTACTACAGTACTTTGTTTTATATTTGAGTCTTGGAAGTTGTTACTACTGTAGCAACCTCTCCTTATCTTTATTTTATTGCATTGTTGTGCCAAGTAAAGTCGTTGATAGCAAAGTCAATACTAGATTTGGATTACTGCGCAGAAACAGATTTCTTGCTGTCACGAATCTGGGCCTAATTCTCTGTAGGTAACTCATAAAAATCTGCCAATTTACGTGCGTGATCCTCCGATATGTACGCAACTTTCATTCAATTTGGGAATTTTCATCTGAGCAAGTCTGGTGCCACTTTAAAATTCGTCTTTACGAACTGTTCTGTTTTGACAGATTCTGCCTTTTATTTCGCATTGCCTCTTTTGCTATGTTGGATGAATTTCTTTGTTCCATTAATGTCCAGTAGCTTTGTGCAATGTCCAGAAGTGTTAAGAATGATTATGTCACCTCTGAACATGTAAATTTTTATTGTGCACTAACCCTCTAATTAGTTGTTTCGAGTTTGGTGTGGAGGAAGTTTTCAAGGGTCAAGAGAGGAGGATGATATACTATGATCAAGAGGAGTGAAAAGTCTAAGCTTGGGGATGCCCCCGTGGTTCATCCCTGCATATTTTAAGAAGACCCAAGCGTCTAAGCTTGGGGATGCCCAAGGCATCCCCTTCTTCATCAACAACATTATCAGGTTCCTCTAATGAAACTATATTTTTATTCCGTCACATCTTATGTGCTTTGCTTGGAGCGTCTGTTTGCTTTAGTTTTTATTTTGTTTGAATAAGATTGGATCCCACAATCCTTTATATTGGAGATATTACGCTCCGCTGTTTCGTATGAACACATATGTTCTTAGCTTTATCTTTAATGTTCATTGCGAAAGATGAACTACCTCATTCATTGATATATGGTTGGAAACGGAAAATGCAGCATGTGGTAAATGGTATAATGTCTTGAATAATGTGATACTTGGCAATTGTTGTGCTCATATAGATCTTGTTTAAGCTCTTGCATCATGTACCTTGTACCCATTAATGAATAACTACATAGAGCTTGTTAAAATTTGTTGAGGTGTTTGAACTACAAGGAGACGATGTAAAGTCTTATAATGCTTACAATATGTTTATATGTGAGTCTTGCTGCACCGTTTTATACTTGAGTTTGCTTCAAACAACCTTGCTAGCCTAGCCTTGTATTGAGAGGAATTCTTCTCGTGCATCCAAATCCTTGAGCCAATAACCATGCCATTTGTGTCCACCATACCTACCTACCACATGGTATTTCTCCGCCATTCCAAAGTACATTACTTGAGTGCTACCTTTAAAATTTCTATTCTTTACCTTTGCAATATATAGCTCATGGGACAAAATAACTTAAAAACTATTGTGGTGAAGAATATGTACTTATGTGTCTTATTTCTTAGTAAGTTGCTTGTTGAGCGGTAACCATGTTTTCTGGGGACGCCATCAACTTTTACCTTTGTTGACTATCATGTGAGTTGCTATGCATGTTCGTCTTGTCTGAAGTAAGGGCGGTTTTCACAATCAAATGGTTTGAGTATGCATACTGTTAGAGAAGAACATTGGGCCGCTAACTAAAACCATGAATCATGGTGGAAGTTTCAGTTTGGACATAAAACCTCAATCTCTTATGAGAATATTAACTGTTGTTGAATGCTTAAGCATTAAAAGAGGAGTCCATTAGTTGTTGTCTATGTTGTCCCGATATGGGTGTCTAAGTTGAAGAATGATCAAAAGCGAGAAATCCAATGCGAACTTTCTCCTTAGACCCTTGTACAGGCGGCATAGAGGTACCCCTTTGTGACACTTGGTTGAAACATATGTTATGCAATGATAATCAGTGTTAACCCAAGCTAATTAGGACAAGGTGCGGGCACTATTAGTATACTATGCATGAGGCTTGCAACTTATAAGATGTCTTATACATAACTCATATGCTTTATTACTACCGTTGACAAAACTGTTTCTTTGTTTTCAAAATAAAAGCTCTAGCACAAAAATAGTAATCAATGCTTCCCTCTGCGAAGGGCCTTTTCTTCTACTTTATTGTTGAGTCAGTTTACCTATTCTTTCTATCTTAGAAGCAAACACTTGTGTAAACTGTGTGCATTGATTCTTACATGTTTACCTATTGCACTTGTTATATTACTTTGTGTTGACAACTATCCATGAGATATACATGTTAAAGTTGAAAGCAACCGCTGAAACTTATATCTTCCTTTGTGTTGTTTCAAAGCTTTCTACTGTAGGATAACGTTGCATAGAAAACAAAAATTTTCCTACCGCGAACACGCAATCCAAGCCAAGATGCAATCTAGAAGACGGTAGCAACGAGGGGGTATCGAGTCTCACCCTTGAAGAGATTCCAAAGCCTACAAGATGAGGCTCTTGTTGCTGCGGTAGACGTTCACTTGCCGCTTGCAAAAGCGCGTAGAAGATCTTGATCACGATCGCTTCCGGCGCCACGAACGGGCAGCACCTCCGTACTCGGTCACACGTTCGGTTGTTGATGAAGACGACGTCCACCTCCCCATTCCAGCGGGCAGCGGAAGTAGTAGCTCCTCTTGAATCCGACAGCACGACGGCGTGGTGTCGGTGGTGGTGGAGAAATCCGGCGGAGCTTCGCTTAAGCGTGCGGGATGTGGTGGAGGAGAGAAACCGCTAGGGTTTGGGGAGAGAGAGGGGTTGGGCGCCGGCCCTCTAAGGGGTGCGGCCAAGGCTGAGGCTTGAAGTAGCCAGCCCCCTCTCCTATGCCCCTCATTATATAGGTGGAAGCCCCAAGAGTTCTAGTCCAAGTCTTCGAATAAGACCCCAACACTAAAACCTCCCATATGTGGGAAACCTACTCAAGGAGGGAGTCCTACCCAAGGTGGGACTCCCACCTTTCCTTGAGGTGGGTTGGCCGGCCACCCTAGAGGAGTCCACCTTGGACTCCTCCCCTTTAGGGTTGGCTGGCCATGCAAGGTGGAGTCCCTCCGGGACTCTACTTTCCATGGTGATTTCTTCCGGACTTTTCTAGAACCTTCTAGAACCTGCCATAAATGCACCGGATCATTTCCAAACTTGGAATATGACTTCCTATATATGAATCTTATTCTCCGGACCATTCCGGAACTCCTCGTGATGTCCGGGATCTCATCCGGGACTCCGAACAAATATTCGAACTCCATTCCATATTCAAGTTCTACCATTTCAACATCAAACCTTAAGTGTGTCACCCTACGGTTCGCGAACTATGCGGACATGGTTGAGTACTCACTCCGACCAATAACCAATAGCGGGATCCGGAGATCCATAATGGCTCCCACATATTCAACGATGACTTCAGTGATCGAATGAACCATTCACATACGATACCAATTCCCTTTGTCACGCGATATTTTACTTGTCCGAGGTTTGATCATCGGTATCACTCTATACCTTGTTCAACCTCGTCTCCTGACAAGTACTCTTTACTCGTACCATGGTATGTGGTCTCTTATGAACTTATTCATATGCTTGCAAGACATTAGACGACATTCCACCGAGAGGGCCCAGAGTATATCTATCCGTCATCGGGATGGACAAATCCCACTGTTGATCCATATGCCTCAACTCATACTTTCCGGATACTTAATCCCACCTTTATAACCACCCATTTACGCGAGTGGCGTTTGATGTAATCAAAGTACCTTTCCGGTATAAGTGATTTACATGATCTCATGGTCATAAGGACTAGGTAACTATGTATCGAAAGCTTATAGCAAATAACTCAATGACGTGATCTTATGCTATGCTTAATTGGGTGTGTCCATTACATCATTCATACAATGATATAACCTTGTTATTAATAACATCCAATGTTCATGATTATGAAACTAATCATCCATTAATCAACAAGCTAGTTTAAGAGGCATACTAGGGACTTCTTTGTTGTCTACATATCACACATGTACTAATGTTTCGGTTAATACAATTATAGCATGATATATAAACATATATCATAAACACAAAGATATAAATAATAACCACTTTATTATTGCCTCTAGGGCATATCTCCTTCAGTCTCCCACTTGCACTAGAGTCAATAATCTAGTTTACATTTGTAAAGATATAACACCTTGGCCTTCTGGTGCTTTATCATGTTTTGCTCACAGGAGAGGTTTTAGTCAACGGATCTGACTTGCTCAGAAACGTATGTATTTTGTAATTCATTTGCGTCTCAACGCATCACTCATTTCCAAATGAGTCAGCATTAAATATGTTTGGTCTTCTGGTGGAACCTTAATTCCGCGGTCTGAAATATGTCACTAATATTGTCACACACAATATAGCTTCAAAGTTCCGACTCTGTCGGAACTACACCAAGTTCTCAAAGAACCTCTTGACTTAACATCCTTTGTCATTGTCAAAACAATGACATACTCTGCCTTCTTTTGTAGAATCCGTCACAATATTTAGAACTCTTCTAAATCTAGCATAAACAACTTCTAGCTCATTGTGCTACCTTTTAAACAACACTTAGTCTAATTTGAGATTGAAATTATATTTTATATGTGACAAAACCAATATCGGTGTAACACCTTACGGCGATTTGTTTGTCATTTCCTCATACAAAACTATATATATATATCCTTAGTTCTTCTAAAGTACTCAAGGATATTCTTACTGTTTGTCCAATGATCATCACATGAATCATTTTGGTATATGCTTCTAACATTTTAGAGCACAGGACATCTGATTGTGTACATATTAATTGTGATCTAAAATCACTCATGTGTTTTTACTCATTGAGTGTCAGATACACTCAAGTCTTGTTAAACTTTCACATGACAAGAACATTTTCTTAATATTTCTATATTGAACTACTTCAATATCCATTCTATGTACTTTGACTTAAACTTTATTATGTGTTTCAATCTATCTTCATAGATCTTGACACTAAATTTGTTTCAGTCCATATCCTTTCATTGAAGTTAATTTCTCAATGAAACCTTTTTAATCAAGTATATAATTACATCATTTATAACCAACTATATGTCATCTACATAAAGTATTATAAATATGTCTCAGCGCTCCCACTTAATTTCTTGCAAATGCAAGCCTCTTCATCGTCTCTGATGAAATCAAAAACTCTTTGACTATTTCATCCGGTGAAGATTCCAACTCCGCGATACTCACTTCATCCAATTGAAGTTTGTATACCTATCTAGTATTCCATGGATCAGCAAAAATCTTGGTTGTATCTTGTATACACCTTTAGTACACACTTCTGATAAGTAATGTATTTTACCATCCTACTAGCATATCTCATAAAAGAAATATGTAGCGATTACTAGAATAATCCTCATAGACTATAAGCATTGCTACGGAAGATCTAATCTTATCGTAGTCAACTCTTTGAACTTTGTCGTAAACAACTTTTCGACAAGTCGAGCTTCTTCAAGGATATTTCATCCAAGTCCATCAATTCTATAGATCCATTTACTTTCAAAAAGTATTTATCTATCTTGGATTTCATGGCGTATAGCCATTTTAACGGAGTCAGGGCCCATCATAACTTCTTTATTTGTAGTTGGTTTATCATTGTTCAAAATCAATCCTTTGTCCACAAATCATTTATTTGATCACAAAGTTAACCATACCTACAAGGTTCAATATGTATTTTGATCTCCATGGCTAAAACACTTTGTAGTCATGGGAGCCATGATCGTCGTGGTCGCTTCCGGAACCAATTTCCGATGCTGCGCTACTCTGATCATTATGCTCAGTGTTCATAAACCTTATCAAATTATATTGTCCTCCCACTCAAATACTTCACTAGAAACAATTTCTCGGAAATAAGAAACATTGACAAACACTTTTGTCTTTGTCTCGTGGGAAGAATTCCCAATCAAATCTTCGGGATAACCAACAAAGACATTCATCCGATTTTGGTAGTAAACTTATTTACTTATGCTATGCATACCAAAATTTAAGAAAAGACTATCAGGGTTCATATCCATGCCATAACTCGTATGGTGTCATTTCAACGGATCATGATGATGCTCTATTCAGTGTAAAAGCGGTAGTCACTAAAGCATAATCCACAAAAATATAATGGCGTCAATATCTTATCTCATCATTGATCCAACAAAGTTTGGACACATCTCTTGGATACTTTATCATCACTATGATACTCCAAGAAACGTGAGTTGTAGAACAATTTCATAACTCTCTTAGATGTTCGCTAAAACTCGTAATTCAAATATTTCCACCATGATCCAATCATAGATATTTGATTTTTCTATTACGATGATTTCCACTTCATGCTGAAATTTATTTGAATCCATTCAAATGTTTCAAACTTCTTCCTTATCGAATATATCCACATATATATACTCAATTCATTGTTGGAAGTTTTCATGAAGTAGAAGAATCTCCCGCACAACCTATGCCCGATGAACCACATACATCATCATGTATTTTTCCACTAAGTTAGTTGCCCGTTCAACTCTTGGCCTATGAACGGTATTTCAGTCATTTTCTTTAGAAAAGATTTGCAAGCGCCAAACGATTCAAAAATCGAATGACTCCAAAAATCCATTTGCATGGAGTTCCTTCATGCGTTCCTTTCTAATATGACCTAAATTGCGGTTCCACAAATAAGTGGAATTCAAATCATTTGCCTTATGGCATTTTAGCGTCAGTATTATGTATGTGTGTTTCACCATTAAGATTTATAATAACTTATCCATCGTACATGGAGTAATGTCATAATTTGAACAACTCATTGTTTTCATTTGACCAGAGCAAAATAACAATTATTAATTTCTTTATTATAAATTCTAAGGGCTAGATAGAATGCCAACGACGAACACAATAACACTTTATTTTGTTCCAGACGTGTATTCCTATCATATTCCTTGTCAGTCACTTAGGCCATTGTATTCTTGTATTGCGTTGTTTTGTATGACACTTCATACCAACCAATATGGTACTAATACCCAAGAATTTCATTGTGTGACTTAACTAGGAATACAACCATAACATGTATATCATTTATATACACCCGAGCTAGACTTTCTAGTCTTTTCTTTTCTTTTTGCCAAAATATCTTTTGCAGTTTCTCTTTTAGCTTTCCTCATTATTCAGAAAAACACTTCAACATCAATAACTTCTAGGTTTGTTGGTCAAATACCAATAACCTTGAGGTTCTTATTTTGAAGTTGATCATCATATGACAAGTGTTCCGGATTTCACTATTAGTAACCTTGTAATATGATGAACAATTTCACTCATAATTTTATCCATCAATTCATGACAACTTTCTGAGACCATGTCTGTACATGCTAGGCTCATAAAGTTTAACCTTAGTATTCGCATGTGCAAATCTGGCTTGCACCCGTTGTATGCACACGTAGAATCTATCACACCCGATCATCACGTGATGCTTCGATACGACGAGTCTTAGCAACGGTGCATACTAAGGATGATAACTTCATGGATATGCGAATATCGTTAGTGCTCCAATAGTTGGAGGATTGTGACGCCTGGCGTCTTCAACCTTCATACATTCCCATAAAACTTATGAGTTTATGTAGTCTCACCAAATTATATTCTATCATCTTGCAATAAGGTCTTAGATATCACATATATCTCATACCTTGATTATTTCTGAAAACTAAATTTTCAGCTCCTTACTTTTCAAACAAATTTGAACTTCAAGTTTGACGGAGACAAGATAACTTTAGGTACTAATTGAAACCATAGCTCTTTGAATCAACAATGCGAGGTTTACTAAAAGTTTGCAATAGGACTTAATCAATTCTTGATTCTTTAACAATACGGTACCAATCCGTAAAGTTTCTTGTCAGATTTTAACAATATTTCTATCTCAATAACAAGACTAGCGCATGGTAGAAAACGGATGCTAATACTACAAAATTAATTCAAAATACTACTCAGACTATGTTTATGATAATTAGTTCATGTTTTAATCTAATTACTAATGAACTCCCACTTAATACAACATCCCTCATAGTTGTTAAGTGGTACACGATCCAAATCCACTCCACCAAAACCGATCATCACGTGAGATGATGTAGCTTCAATGGTGAACATCAACATGTTGATCATATCATCCATATGACTCGTGTTCAACCTTTCGGTTTCCGTTGTCCCGAGGCCATGTCCGTACATGCTAGGCTCGTCAAGCAAACCCAAGTATTCCGCGTGTGCAACATGGCTTACACCCGTTGTATGTGAACGTTGAATCTATCACATCCGATCATCACGAGATGCTTCGAAACGACGAACCGTACAACGGTGCATACGAGGGGAGAACACTTTATTATCTTGATATTAATGTGAGGGATCATCTTATAATGCTACCGTCGCGATCTAAGCAAAATAAGATGCATAAAGGATTAACATCACATGCAGTTTATATGTGATATGATATGGCCCTTTTGTCTTTGTGCCTTCGATCTTCATCTCCAAAGCACGGACATGATCTCTATCATCAACGGGCATGATCTCCATCATCGTCGGCGTAGCGTCAAGGTTCATGGCGCCGTCTTCATGGTTGTTCACCTCATGTAGCAACTATTACAACTACTTTGAAATACTACTCAACATGAAATTTAAAGACAACCATAAGGCTCCTGCCGGTTGCCACAATACAATAATGATCATCTCATACATATTCATCATCACATTATGGCCATATCACATCACCAAACCCTGCAAAAACAAGTTAGATGTCTCTAATTTGGTTTGCATATTTTACGTGTGATACGTCCCCGACGTATCCATAATTTATGTCGTTCCATGCTTGTTTTATGACAATACTTACATGTTTTGCTTGCACTTTATGATGATTTCATGCATTTTCCGGAACTAACCTATTAACAAGATGCCACAGTGCCGGTTCCTGTTTTCTCGCTCGTTTTTGGTTCCGTAAAGGCTGTTCGGGCAATATTCTCGGAATTCGACGAAACGAGGACCAAACCTCCTATTTTTCCCGGAAGCATCCAGAACACCGAAGAAGAGTCGGAGAGGGGCGAGAGGGCCACCACACCATAGGGCGGCGCGGCCCGGCATGGGCCCGCGCCGGCTCGTGGTGTGGCGCCCCGGGTGCCCCCCTGCGCCGCCTCTTCGCCTATAAAATCCCTTTCGACCTAAAAACACCGTACCACTTGACGAAACTCCAGAAAGACTCCAGGGGCGCCGCCACCATCGCGAAACTCCGTTTCGGGGGACAGAAGTCTCTGTCCCGGCACCCTGCCGGGACGGGGAAGTGCCCCCGGAAGCCATCTCCATCAACGCCATCGCCTCCATCATGCTCCGTGAGTAGTTCCCCCATGGACTACGGGTTCTAGCTGTAGCTAGTTGGTATTCTCTCCCCATGTACTTCAATACAATGATCTCATGAGCTGCCTTACATGATTGAGATTCATCCGATGTAATCGGTGTTGTGTTTGTCGGGATCCGATGGATTGTTACATTATGATTGTCTATCTACAAAGTTTATGAAGTTATTGTTGCTGCAATCTTGTTATGCTTAATGCTTGTCACTAGGGCCCGAGTGCCATGATCTTAGATTTAAGCTCTATACTTATTGCTTAGATTGTATCTACAAGTTGTATGCACATGTCACCGTCCGGAACCAAAGGCCCCGAAGTGACGAAATCGGGACAACCGGAGGGGATGGCGGTGATGTGAGGATCACATGTTTTCACCAAGTGTTAATGCTTTGCTCCGGTACTCTATTAAAAGGAGTACCTTAATATCCAAGTAGTTTCCCTTGAGGCCCGGCTGCCACCGGCTGGTAGGACAAAAGATGTTGTGCAAGTTTCTCATTGCGAGCACGTACGACTATAATTGGAAAACATGCCTACATGATTAATGATCTTGATATTCTGTCTTAATGCTATTTCAATCCTATCAATTGCCCGACCGTAATTTGTTCACCCAACACTTGTTATTGGAGAGTTGCCACTAGTGTAGATAGCTGGGAACCCCGGTCCATCTTTCATCATCATATACCTGTTCTACATGTCATTGGAAGTAGTATCAACTATCTTCTGGTGCCATTGCTCTCATATTGCTATTACTGCTGCTGTGTTACTGTTATTATTGCTCTCATATCACTGCTACTTTCACATCACCCTTGTTGCTAGTGCTTTTCCAGGTGCAGCTGAATTGACAACTCAGTTGTTAAGGCTTATAAGTATTCTTTACCTCCCCTTGTGTCGAATCAATAAATTTGGGTTTTACTTCCCTCGAAGACTGTTGCGATCCCCTATACTTGTGGGTCATCAAGACTATTTTCTGGCGCCGTTGCCGGGGAGGCATAGCTCTACTCATAAGTTCACCTGGGGAGTACACTCTACCTCTCTCTCTATTTTATTTTATTTTGTTTTGCTTAGTTTACATTTTCTTAGTTTACTTGTGCTTAGTTTATTTCTGTCTAGTATTAGTTTGCTTAGTTTACTTTTGTCTAGTTTATTTCAGTTTTGTTTTACTTTCCTCATATACCCAAAAATCCATAAAAATTTGAAAAATCGAAAAACTAAAAACTGCGGTTATGGGAGAACCAACAACCTACTTGGAGCTCATAGAATGTTATAATAATTATAGAGAATCAAGAACTGGTAAAATAATGAGTGCTATGATAGAAAAATTGAATACAATTGCATAAATCTTGCTTAGATGCCATGATATAAACTGTTGCTCTCAACAGGATACTAAACATCTTAAATTTCAATGTGGCTTTAGTGAGGAATTTCTAATTAAGAGCTATAATCGGAATTGCTATATTCATTATGGGTTCGAAGAGGTAGAGCAATTTGTCTTATTTATGGGAGCCTCCGAGATAGAATCCTTCATGGTTGAGAATTATGAAACTTGTGTTGTTTGTAAAGACCTTAAAGATTATGTCTCTACTATCCTTAATTCTTGCATAGAATGCTACAGTAGGAATCCTTATATCCTTGATTATAAAGAGAGACACATTAATGCACAAGAATGCACTCACAATTTGCAGGAACCGGTGGAAGAAGAAATTGATGAACCTGAAAGATCATTGGATGAAAAAGAGGAGGAAATTGATGAACCCGAAAGCTCATTGGATGAAAAAGAAGAGGAGAGCGACAAACAAAAGGAGGAAGAATGGATTAGCTACCCATGTCAACCTTCTAATGAGAGTAACTCTTTATCTCTTACACTATTTGATTGTCCTCCATGCTTACCGGAAGAGGTTGAATGTTATGTTCCTGTGGATTCTCTTGAAATAGTACCTATGAGTAATACTTGTGAGAATGATTATGCTACCGTTATCTATGATAATCCATGCTACTTTGATAAATCTTATGATAATGCTTTGTTTGTGCCCGATGTCGAAATGCATGGTACTAAAGAATTTTGCTTGGCAAATGTTTATGATAAAGCTCTAGATGATGGTCCTATGTTACTTGATACTATTAATTGTACTACTAATGAAAATGGGATTGGAGAGTTCTTGACTTATTCTATGAGTCCCATATCTATTGAGGTTGATCAACTACCTTGTTATATTATTAATAAAAGTAAGTTTGAAAGTTTTAATTCCACTATTCTTGAACTTGATAAAAATTATGTGTTTGGAAATCATGAAAAGCATGCTGCATGTGATAGCTATATTGTTGAGTTTGTTCATGAAGCTACTGAAAATTATTATAAGAGAGGAAAATATGGTAGTAGAAATTTTCATGGTACTAATACACCTCTCTATATGCTGAAATTTTTGAAGTTATTCTTGTTTTATCTTCTTATGCTTGTCACTTTGTTCTTCATGAATTTATTTGTGTACAAGATTCCTTTGCATAGGAAGCATGTTAGACTTAAATGTGTTTTGGATTTTCCTCTTGATGCTCTCTTTTGCTTCAAATACTATTTCTTGCGAGTGCATCATCGAAACTGCTGAGCCCATCTTAATGGCTATAAAGAAAGAACTTCTTGGGAGATAACCCATGTGTTATTTTGCTACAGTACTTTGTTTTATATTTGTGTCTTGGAAGTTGTTTACTACTGTAGCAACCTCTCCTTATCTTAGTTTTGTGTTTTGTTGTGCCAAGTGAAGCCTCTAATCGAAGGTTGATACTAGATTTGGATTTCTGCGCAGAAACAGATTTCTATCTGTCACGAATCTGGGCTGTTTTCCCTGTAGGTAACTCAGAAAAATATGCTAATTTACGTGCGTGTTCCTCAGATATGTATGCAACTTTCATTAGTTTTGAGTTTTCTGATTTGAGCAACGGAAGTATTTTATTAAAATTCGTCTTTACTGGCTGTTCTGTTTTGGCAGATTCTGTCTCTGTTTTTTGCATTGTCTCTTGTGGACTTTAAGCGAGGTTTTCTAGACGTAGAGGGCTGTAGCTAATGTTTTATTGAGTTCTTGCAATGTGCCACTACAGGACCAAGGTGGATTCAAATTTTTTGAGTACTAACCCCTCTAATGAAGTTTATGAGAAGTATGGTGTGAAGGAAGTTTTCAAGGGTCAAGAGAGGAGGATGATATATGATCAAGAAGAGTGAAAAGTCTAAGCTTGGGGATGCCCCCGTGGTTCATCCCTGCATATTTCAAGAAGACTCAAGCGTCTAAGCTTGGGGATGCCTTGGGGCATCCCCTTCTTCATCAACTTATCAGGTTCCTCCCCTGAAACTATATTTTTATTCGGTCACATCATATGTGTTTTACTTGGAGCGTCTGTGTGTTTATTTTTCGTTTTGTTTATGTTTGAATAAATTCGGATCCTAGCAATCCATGTTTAGGAGAGAGACACACTCCACTTTTTCATATGAACACTCGTGTTCTTCGTTTTACTTTTAATGTTCAATGAATAAAAGTTGGAAGCTACAATATTTATCTTTATTTGGTTGGGAAAAGAAAATGCCTCATATGTCTTGGATAATTTGACACTTGGCAATTGTTTTGAGCTCTCAAGTAGATCATGATTAAGTTTTTTCATGTAGTTTAAACCTATTAGTGGAGAACTACCGAAGAGCTTGTTAAAATTGGTTTGCATAATTGATCTCTCTTAAGGTCTAGATATTTTCTGGTAAAAGTGTTTGAGCAACAAGGAAGACAGTATAGAGTATTATAATGCTTGCAATATGTTCTTATGTAAGTTTTGCTGTACCGGTTCATACTTGTGTTTGCTTCAAACAACCTTGCTAACCTAAACCTTGTATCGAGAGGGAATACTTCTCATGCATCCAAAATACTTGAGCCAATCACTATGCCATTTGTGTCCACCATACCTACCTACTATGTGGTATTTCCCGCCATTCCAAAGTAAATTGCTTGAGTGCTACCTTTAAACAATTCAAAATTTATCATCTCTGATTTGTGTCAATGTTTTATAGCTCATGAGGAAGTATGTGGTGTTTATCTTTCAATCTTGTTGGGCAACTTTCACCAATGGACTAGTGGCTTCATCCGCTTATCCAATAATTTTGCAAAAAGAGCCGGCAATGGGATTCCCGAGTCCCAAATTAATTAACCAAAATAGACACTCCTCCATGGTATGTGATTGTTGGACGGCACCCGAGGATTCGGTTAGCCATGGCTTGTGTAAGCAAAGGTTGGGAGGAGTGTCATCATAATGAAACTAAAATAAAAAGGCACTCCTTCATGGTATGAGATTGTTGGCGGTGCACCCGAGGATTCGGTTAGCCATGGTTTGTGAAAGAAAGGTTGGAAGGAGTGCCACCCAAAAATAAAAATAATTCATGGG